>NC_056455.1:14656824-14701006 GCF_018296145.1 Oncorhynchus tshawytscha | reverse complement strand
TTTATTGTATATTTCAAACTTTTAACAAATCAAAAACTGAAAAATTGGGCGTGCAAAATTATTCAGCCCCTTTACTTTCAGTGCAGCAAACTCTCTCCAGAAGTTCAGTGAGGATCTCTGAATGATCCAATGTTGACCTAAATGACTAATGATGATAAATACAATCCACCTGTGTGTAATCAAGTCTTCGTATAAATGCACCTGCACTGTGATAGTCTCAGAGGTCCGTTAAAAGCGCAGAGAGCATCATGAAGAACAAGGAACACACCAGGCAGGTCCGAGATACTGTTGTGAAGAAGTTTAAAGCCGGATTTGGATACAAAAATATTTCCCAAGCTTTAAACATCCCAAGGAGCACGGTGCAAGCGATAATATTGAAATGGAAGGAGTATCAGACCACTGCAAATCTACCAAGACCTGGCCGTCCCTCTAAACTTTCAGCTCATACAAGGAGAAGACTGATCAGAGATGCAGCCAAGAGGCCCATGATCACTCTGGATGAACTGCAGAGATCTACAGCTGAGGTGGGAGACTCTGTCCATAGGACAACAATCAGTCGTATATTGCACAAATCTGGCCTTTATGGAAGAGTGGCAAGAAGAAAGCCATTTCTTAAAGATATCCATAAAAAGTGTTGTTTAAAGTTTGCCACAAGCCACCTGGGAGACACACCAAACATGTGGAAGAAGGTGCTCTGGTCAGATGAAACCAAAATTGAACTTTTGGCAACAATGCAAAACGTTATGTTTGGTGTAAAAGCAACACAGCTCATCACCCTGAACACACCATCCCCACTGTCAAACATGGTGGTGGCAGCATCATGGTTTGGGCCTGCTTTTCTTCAGCAGGGACAGGGAAGATGGTAAAAATTGATGGGAAGATGGATGGAGCCAAATACAGGACCATTCTGGAAGAAAACCTGATGGAGTCTGCAAAAGACCTGAGACTGGGACGGAGATTTGTCTTCCAACAAGACAATGATCCAAAACATAAAGCAAAATCTACAATGGAATGGTTCAAAAATAAACATATCCAGGTGTTAGAATGGCCAAGTCAAAGTCCAGACCTGAATCCAATCGAGAATCTGTGGAAAGAACTGAAAACTGCTGTTCACAAATGCTCTCCATCCAACCTCACTGAGATCGAGCTGTTTTGCAAGGAGGAATGGGAAAAAAATTCAGTCCCTCGATGTACAAAACTGATAGAGACATACCCCAAGCGACTTACAGCTGTAATCGCAGCAAAAGGTGGCGCTAAAAAGTATTACCTTAAGGGGGCTGAATAATTTTGCACGCCCAATTTTTCAGTTTTTGATTTGTTAAAAAAGTTTGAAATATCCAATAAATGTCGTTCCCCTTCATGATTGTGTCCCACTTGTGGTTGATTCTTCACAAAAAAATACAGTTTTATATCTTTATGTTTGAAGCCTGAAATGTGGCAAAAGGTCGCAAAGTTCAAGGGGGCCGAATACTTTCGCAAGGCACTGTATTTCCCTCATTAAAATGCAAATCAATTTATAACATTTTTGACATGTGTTTTTCTGGATCTTTTTCGTTGTTATTCTGTCTCTCACTGTTCAAATAAACCTGCCATTAAAATTATAGACTGATCATTTCTTTGTCAGTTGGCAAACATACAAAATCAGCAGGGGATCAAATACTTTTTCCCCTCACTGTAGATGGGAGGGGTTGATGGTAGCTGAAGGCTGGGACTAAAAACAAACAGAAGATAACTAATGTAAAATATATTTTCCATTAAATGTATGTAGTATGTATAACCTGGAAGTGGAAGCCTAAGTATTGTTGGGTTAGGGGAAAATAATAAAGAAGTCAAATCTATTTCATTTGTTTACTCCAATTAAGGGAGGGGTGGTAGGGTTAGGGGAAAATAATAAAGAAGCAAAATGTATTTAAAATGTATATATATTTAAAATAATATATACTCTATATATTTACAAAAAATATACATGTGTGATTGGAAATGATGCAGACAATTACATTGATAGAAGCCACAATGTATCTGCAGTATTAAAGCTGATCTACCTCCTAAAAAAGAAGGATAGGGTCTGCCTGAATACTATAGTACCTCTCTCCTGACATTATATACTAAGTGGAACACTTTGACAGTATGAAGTTAGTTATTTAATATGGTATTTCCTTGACAGTAGATTGTATTAAAAGAGAAGTCAATAGAATAGAATATCATGACAAATGAGATTTTTTTTTCATAAAATGTAAACATATTTAAATCTCTAACAGAATGCGTCAAGCTTTATAGAACAATTTGAATGAGGAAAACTCATTCAGTCTATATTATCCAGAGTCTATACTATATACCAGTCCTAAGAGCCATGATGAGCCAGCCCGTAGGGCTCCACAGTAGAAGCACCTGTTATCCAGCCCACCGTCCCTCCACCCAGACTGGCCATCATGTCATCCAGGAGGCCCCTGTCCTCCACCAGTATCTCACCTCCAGGGTAAGGCTCTGCTATGAGAGTGAGGGATAAAGACGTGCGTGTTTTTGTTAATACTGATGATGAGTCTGGTTAGGATTTTCATGGGGTAGATAGGGGGGAAATAGTGTCTACTTTGCTTCTGGTTCTACACATTCCTTTAAATAAAAGTATACCATTCTCAGGATATGTTAGGGCTCTATTCAATCCGTATCGCGGGAGTTCAGCCTTACAGCGTGATTTACATTTAAAGGCAATGTTTCTTTCTTAGCAGAGACTGCATTCACGGCAAATGCTGCATATGTCGGCTCAACTGTCTAAGTCACTGCATCTCAGTGCAAGAGGCGTCACTGAAGTCCCTGGTTTGAATCCAGCCTGCATCACATCTGGCCGTGATTGGGAGTCCCATAGGGCGGTGCACAATTGGCCAAGCATCGTCCGGGTTTGGCCGGGGTAGGCCGTCATTGTAAATAAGAATTTGTTCTAAACTGACTTGCCTAGTTAAATAAAGGATAAATAAAAAATTAAATCGTAAATGACCTTTACACCGTGCTATTCAAGGATATAGATTGAAAGGACCCTTACATTTGTGTGTCTATAAAATTAGCAGAAAACAGAAATGTATGAAAAGAGAATTAGAACTAGAACGCTGCTGTCATACTCACCAAGTGTGTGTTCAGACATTTTCCTCATTAGGGAACTGGGGACGTCATAGATGCTCTCTGTCATCTCCCTATAATCTGAGATAGAGCATGAAAATAAACCCAAATACACTTACATTTGCTGGTAAACAAATGAAAAATATTGAATTAATTTAAAACCCAATCAATTGAAAAATAAACATTTTCATAATCTCACCTTGGCGGTCACTTGCCCTCCTATTGGACAGTGGGAAGTCATAGAGGTCCTCTCCATCAGTCAAGTCTTCATCTGATTGGTTGATGTGATACTCAGCTACAGAGGAAATGGCAGGTAGGTTTTGGTCATTTATCAAACACAGACCATTAACATAAGTCATTATCATGTAATATGATGATATCTACTTGTATTTTATATCCTATACAGTGGTCTCCATAATGGAAGAATCTATGACATTTATGATGGATAATATATTGATTTATGACATATAACGACACACTGATGTGACCATGAGGGTAGTACTCACAGTTCCGGGGGCTGGTAGAATGTCATACTGATCGTCTTCCTCCTTACACTCTTCCTCCTCTTCTTCATCTCTCTCCTCCTCACATCTCCTTCTAAATCTATGGACACTGCCTTCATCCTCCTCTCCATCTGAAATTACAGTGAAAAGATGTTGCCATATTTCAGAGCTGAAGCTACAGCTTGGCTCCCTGTTAAGGGAATTTTATCAATAATGACTAATTATGTATACATTTCAATCAGGACTGACTAATCAGAATACTATTATGTTACTGTATATGTATGAATTTTCTTTTTAATCCTAGTACTGAATATAATGTGTGTAAATATAATCAAGAATTAGAACAATGACTGTCTGTTCCTTGGTAGAAATGAATGAACTATATCGCCAGACTGGCTAGAATGCTTATCTACACAGGCTGGCCTTGGCTCTAGACGATGTGGGAAGGCTTGAGAACTATACAACCTTTGTACCAGTGTCAAGAAGAGACGGAACAGTTTAGAAAACGCTGATGTCATTTTCAGTTTATAACCTGTGATAAAATGTATCATGGGCAGTACTCACGAGAATAAACACAGCTGGTTGATTTCAAAGACTGGTCTCTGTCCATTTTATACAAATAAGGGTCTTACAAACTCTTATGAATTGACAGAGTGTTTAATTTTAATTGGGTATTAAAACATAGAGGAATTTAATTCCTGTAACACTCCCCACCTCACCACCAAAGCATTAAATGCCACAACGTGCCCATTTCCTCTTTCCACTAGACAACCAAACCATTGATTCCCTCCAACTGCTTGGCACAGCAAATGTGAATGAAAAAACAAACATATTTCCACTTAAGTTTGCTGAGTTTACAGAGGATTGATGCTCTACTTACAATGTGAGATGGTGTTCTGGTATATGGCTTCCTCATTACTGAGCTCGTCAGTGAGGGAGAGAGAGAGGGTAGCCCTGTGCCCCAGATTTTGGTCAGGGGTGAGGGGGCCAGAGAGGCAGTGGGTAATCCTGTGTCCCTGGTCTAGGTCTTGGTCAGGGGTGGAGGGGTTGAGGGGTGCAGAGAGGGGTCGATGAACCCCCAGTGGTTCCATCATGCTGTCACATTCGGAGCTGTTATAGGTGCTGAAGCGACCTCTGGCCTTCAGGTCATCAGACCTCACATCCTGCTGTCTGGAGACAAAACAGATGGACAGGCAACACTCAAATGGACAGAAATAAAACTGTTTCCCACTATATTTTATAAAACCAACATTTTTGCAGATAATGCATTCCAAGGCACTCAAATGCTCACCAGGAATACATAAAGCATTATCTTAGACAGCTGTTGCATAGGCTCTGTCTGACACTGGAGGCTGCTGAGGGGAGGACGGCTCATAATAATGGCTGGAACGGAAACCATGTGTTTGATACCCTTCCACAAATTCCACTCCGGCCATTACCACGAGCCCGTCCTCCACAATGAAGGTGGCACCAACCTCCTGTGCTGTCTGCATAGCAAATCCTCCCATATCTACAGTGCCTTGCGAAAGTATTCGGCCCCCTTGAACTTTGCGACCTTTTGCCACATTTCAGGCTTCAAACATAAAGATATGAAACTGTATTTTTTTGTGAAGAATCAACAACAAGTGGGACACAATCATGAAGTGGAACGACATTTATTGGATATTTCAAACTTTTTTAACAAATCAAAAACTGAAAAATTGGGCATGCAAAATTATTCAGCCCCCTTAAGTTAATACTTTGTAGCGCCACCTTTTGCTGCGATTACAGCTGTAAGTCGCTTGGGGTATGTCTCTATCAGTTTTGCACATTGAGAGACTGAAAATTTTTTCCATTCCTCCTTGCAAAACAGCTCGAGCTCAGTGAGGTTGGATGGAGAGCATTTGTGAACAGCAGTTTTCAGTTCTTTCCACAGATTCTCGATTGGATTCAGGTCTGGACTTTGACTTGGCCATTCTAACACCTGGATATGTTTATTTTTGAACCATTCCATTGTAGATTTTGCTTTATGTTTTGGATCATTGTCTTGTTGGAAGACAAATCTCCGTCCCAGTCTCAGGTCTTTTGCAGACTCCATCAGGTTTTCTTCCAGAATGGTCCTGTATTTGGCTCCATCCATCTTCCCATCAATTTTAACCATCTTCCCTGTCCCTGCTGAAGAAAAGCAGGCCCAAACCATGATGCTGCCACCACCATGTTTGACAGTGGGGATGGTGTGTTCAGGGTGATGAGCTATGTTGCTTTTACGCCAAACATAACGTTTTGCATTGTTGCCAAAAAGTTCAATTTTGGGTTCATCTGACCAGAGCACCTTCTTCCACATGTTTGGTGTGTCTCCCAGGTGGCTTGTGGCAAACTTTGAACGACACTTTTTATGGATATCTTTAAGAAATGGCTTTCTTCTTGCCACTCTTCCATAAAGGCCAGATTTGTGCAATATACGACTGATTGTTGTCCTATGGACAGAGTCTCCCACCTCAGCTGTAGATCTCTGCAGTTCATCCAGAGTGATCATGGGCCTCTTGGCTGCATCTCTGATCAGTTTTCTCCTTGTATGAGCTGAAAGTTTAGAGGGACGGCCAGGTCTTGGTAGATTTGCAGTGGTCTGATACTCCTTCCATTTCAATATTATCGCTTGCACAGTGCTCCTTGGGATGTTTAAAGCTTGGGAAATCTTTTTGTATCCAAATCCCGCTTTAAACTTCTTCACAACAGTATCTCAGACCTGCCTGGTGTGTTTCTTGTTCTTCATGATGCTCTCTGCGCTTTTAACGGACCTCTGAGACTATCACAGTGCAGGTGCATTTATACAGAGACTTGATTACACACAGGTGGATTGTATTTATCATCATTAGTCATTTAGGTCAACATTGGATCATTCAGAGATCCTCACTGAACTTCTGGAGAGAGTTTGCTGCACTGAAAGTAAAGAGGCTGAATAATTTTGCATGCCCAATTTTTCAGTTTTTGATTTGTTAAAAAAGTTTGAAATATCCAATAAATGTCGTTCCACTTCATGATTGTGTCCCACTTGTTGTTGATTCTTCACAAAAAAATACAGTTTTATATCTTTATGTTTGAAGCCTGAAATGTGGCAAAAGGTCTCAAAGTTCAAGGGGGCCGAATACTTTCGCAAGGCACTGTATATAGTAGTTTCAGGCTTCAAATACACCTGCACAGATTTCATCTATTCTAGCACTGTGATTGTTACAAACAGTTCTTTTTTAAGGTTTAACTGCCGATGCTCATAGGTTATTTAGCCTAATTTGAATGAACCTTTTGGAAGTCGTTCTAGGTATGAGCTCCTGATAAATTACTAGTGTAATGTAATGACAAACAGTGCAGTAGTGTCTCAATAATCCTGAGCTTTCTGTTACCGTATGCAGCCTGGGTCTGTACCCCCTGGGCCCGAGAGATGCATGGCCCTCCACAGCTGGCCAATCCACTCCCTCCTCAGATCCCCTGTCTCTGCAGCCTGCAGACACATGGTCAGGGGGTAGCAGGGATGAATTTAGTACATTGTTACAGTCTGAGTTAAAAAGATCATCCTTAGTTGTTAGAGGAAGTGTTAAATGACTTTAAGCAATCCAAGTACTGTAGAACACAGCTGGGTAGCAGTTAGCCTAGTGGTTAAGAGTGTTGGGTTAATAACCAAAAGGTCTCTGGTTCTATTCCCCAAGATGACTAGGTCCAAAATCTAGGTGTGAAGCACCTAACCCTCATTGCTCTGGATAAGAGTGTCTGCTAAATGACTAAAATGTAAACAGCTGATAAAATATTTTAATACAGTTGAATTTATCTTTCTGAACAATGTACAGCTTCTTCACCTGGTACTTTAATATGGGAAATTCCCATCAGTGAGTATGAAGTGACAGTAACAGACCACATCCTGAAACCACATGTTAAACCTACACAGGCATCAGCGCCCACACGGTTCTGTAATGACACTAGTAAACAGACCACATCCTGAAACAACAGGGCAGCCTGCACAGCCCACACCACACGGTTCTGTACACCTGAAGTGGGAGTAGAGCTGTCTGTGACTCACCAGTACTTTCCTCTTCCCATTCTTCATGGTGATTTCAAACACGTAGTGCTTACGCTTCTCCCTCTGGATCTCACGCACAGACTGCACCTGACCCAACAACAACACTTCTATTTCAGACATAAAGTGCTATACATACTTGTAAATAGTATACTATTAAGCAGCTGTAACTAGGGCATATGGAATAGTGGGTAATGCTCATTGAACACAAGGGAAAGTAGAACAAAGTCCAGGGCAATTGTTCCTGTCTGTCCGGCTAGAAGGACCAGGAAGGCTTTCAGACCAAATGAAATCAGTTTGACTTACAGTGTAGATGTAGTACAGGCCTCTTAGGTGTGACTGTGGGGGACAGAGAAGATCAGAAGACTATTACTACTTTGAACAGTGTAAATAACATTCAACTTCCCTGAAAACGTTGGAGGACTTCTCACAGCTGATACTCACAGCACTCCCATGTTTCTTAGTGTAGAAGAATAATGTTGTGTTTTGGAGCCTGAACCAATAGGTTGACCACTTCATTTTCTAAAAGAGAAAAACACAGACTCAGTGTCCCTACAGACTCAGTGTCCCTACAGACTCAGTGTCCCTACAGACTCAGTGTCCCTACAGACTCAGTGTCCCTACAGACTCAGTGTCCCTACAGACTCAGTGTCCCTCAGACAGTGTCAGACTCAGTGTCCTCAGTGTCCCTACAGACTCAGTGTCCCTACAGACTCTCAGTGTCCCCTCAGTGTCCCTACAGACTCAGTGTCCCTACAGACTCAGTGTCCCCAGACTCAGTGTCCCTACAGACCAGTCCAGACTCAGTGTCCCTACAGACTCACTACAGACTCAGTGTCCCTCCAGATAGTGAAGTGTCCCTCTACAGACTCAGTGTCCCTACAGACTCAGTGTCCCTACAGACTCAGTGTCCCTCCAGATAGTGAAGACCTGATTCTGGATACAAACCATGACTGACTGGCAATAACAGAGTCCAGATAGTGAAGAGAACACAGACTCAGTGTCCCTACAGACTCAGTGTCCCTACAGACAGACTCAGTGTCCCTCCAGATAGTGAAGACCTGATTCTGGATACAAACCATGACTGACTGGCAATGACAGAGTAGAACACAGTAGTATGGAATATATTGGCATACATAGAAAGCAGTTGACACAAATATTGGAAAAGTGATCACTTGTAAGTATTCATCAACACATCAAATCAAATGTTATTGGTCCCATACACGTGGTTAGCAGGTGTTCATTTGAGTGTAGCGAAATGCTTGTGCTTCTAGTTCAGACAGTGCAGTAATCTAACAATTCCCCAACAACTACCAAGTAAACGGAGTCCAGTAATTGAGCTGTTAATGTGACAAGTTGTTCTACATTTTTGAGAGCTTTGTCTTACCATTGTATCTTTCCTTTTCTTCAGGAAGCCCTCGAAAAGCAGCTGTTGCCTCTCCGTTGACATCGTTTCAGAAGATAACACTTATACTAAATCCGGTTATTAGTTCTTGTTCAGTATCACTAGTCGATGGGTGACTTCCCCCTTTCACTGAGAACTGGGATATCACTGGCTCCATCACCTGCCCACTTCTCCATTCTGACACACAAAATGCTTGTTTGTCCCCATGTTTGTCTTCAGTCACTCGTTATAGAAACGTATGGGATATTAAGGTCAAGTTGACGTTGACTGTGTGTGAACTATACGCGCCTGCTTAGCCATTATATGTACCCACATTTGAGGTGTTTGTCCACTGAGAATTTTGAGCTCAATGAAGAGAACATTATTCTTCAAAGGATTCAATGTTAGTAAAAGCAGGCTACACTTCGTGACATGTTGTACAATGAAAATGTAAGTATGGTGGATTTTAAGAAATCAGATGACTCCAACATTTGCACACTGTTCTGACACTGCTAAAAGATAGGGAATAGTGAGGGGGGATAATGTGTATGTTATATGAATGGATCAAATCATATTGCAGACACCTGTATCAGATCACACAGTTCTTTATTGTAAATGTTGGAAAAGTCAATGAGAATAAACAGTTCCATCCATGGTCCAAGGAGGGAGTCAGAGGTGCACTGCATGGCTGTTAATAACATAGTGGAATCTGGAGGCATAACAGTGGAACAGACAAATAAAACCATAATATGAAAGGGAAAAAAGCTATTTTAAAAACAGGAAAATAAAACAAGTCGAGGAAGAAGCAGTCATGATAATGTTGTAGTCTTTTGTCTTTCAGAGTAAGTGAATGATGGATGTCATTATTAATAACGGCTTTGATAATACTAGATATACAAAAACACATGGGAAATGAATGCATTATCCTCTTGAAGTGCGTCTGTTTCATGCAATGCTGAACAAACCATTCCAAACTGATAAACCAAAGAAAACAGGTTAATAAATTAATAGCAATTGAAACGCGTGCACGAAACCCATGACCTTTTCAACGTTAAAAATGGCTTTGACTTTGCAGCTCTTCCTGTAGGCTCACTGTTGAGGTGTTACAGAACTGAATGCTTTGATCCTGGCAAGCTTTGTTCACGCCGTAATCTAGTTGGGTATTTCTCTAAGTACCCGAGCAAATATATATATTTATATATACACACACACCTATAAACAAATATTTTCAGTCCCTTTTGTAGTGAGTTGTATGCGGCTGCCTTCTTTGCTTTCTCCTGGGCTCTGGGGTCAAACCAGCTAGCTATAATACTGACCTAAACCAGCTAGCTATAATACTGACCTGAGAAAAAAGGCTGGGTTCTACACAGATTTAAAAACAACCAGCAACTACTACTGTCTGACCTGGAGAAGAAAAACCCCCAAGACTAGACCAGATCATACGATACCAGAATGCCTGCAGTAGATTGATTAGATGGTGTTCAAAAAATACAATGTGAGTTTGTGGTGACATTTTTTCCCCCCAAAGAAAAACAAAAAACAGTTGATGACAAGTTTTTTTCTCTGTTTCAAATATATAAAATCAATCTATGGTTTCTCCGGTTTGTTCCTTCTCCGGTAGGGTGGATGTGGGATCAGGTTCAGATGGGCTGGAAGTTCCGTTTCATTCAGTAGTTGTCTCTTTTTGGGGAAGGGGAGCAGAGGACTGTGGGATGTTGGAGGTCATGTTTTATTTCAGGGAGGGCGTGAGGGGTCAAAGGGCAGAGACTAGGCGGTGGGGGGCGGGTCAAGGGTCATCTCATGCATCCTGTGTCTGTCTTGATCATCGTTGTTTGAGGATAGCTCTGTACATAGCGAAGCCCAGGACTGCAAACACGGTTGCCCCCACGCTTGCCCTTAGCCAAAACGTAGAGCTCTTCAGGTCTGCCTGAGCCATGTGCCTGAGAAGAGGGGGGAGAAAGAGAGGGAGTGGTGGGGATAAAGGAATGAATACAACAATACAGCCTCGTTTCCAAATCACATGAGGACATGTTGACAAATTACAAACCAAAGTCATGTTCTCAAAGCTTCCTAAACTGTTCGATAGTACCAATGTTGTAGTACCAATACAACCTCATTACATGATATACTGTCTTCTGAAAATGAGTTAGCCTGGTTAACGGCCTAGTTAAACTGTCTTCTGAAAATGAGCTAGTCTGTGATAGCCTGGTTAAACAGGATATACTATCACAGACTAGCTCATTTTCAGAAGACGGCCTAGTTAAACTGTCTTCTGAAAATGAGCTAGTCTGTGATAGCCTGGTTAAACCAGACTGAACGCTTCGCTCACCATTGTTTCACTTCCCTAGAATGGGGAGTTCAGCGTTCAGGCTAGTTTAACCAGGCTAAGTCTGTGTTGCGAGCAGTACCACATACACCAACATTTGAGTGGCTGTTACTGGAACATTAGATTTGTTTGGTCAATCTGACAATAACTCTTATTTATTGGGTGAAACCTAAAAGGCGAGGAAAGTATTGGCTATGGACAGAAAGAGTGAGGGATGGGGAGGAGGGTCTGCTAGGGAAACAGAAACAAGAGAAAAGCCCTAAGTCCGGGTCACATTCAATAGGTACACGAGGTGGAAATTAACAAGCATTTTGACTGTACTGATTGAATATAGTGCCTCAGTTTCTAGGTCCACTGAGCACAACCCTGACTATAACATACAGTACTAACAGTATGAGACAACAACATGGAGGGAAGACAGGAGGCTGAGAGGGGAGGGAAAGGAAAGGAGAGGGGAGAAGGAGAAGGAGAGGGGAGGGGAGAAGGAGAGGGAGGCTCTAGAAGCGAGAGGAATTTCTGAAGTGCAGAGGTTAGCAGAAAGCTCTAACTTATAAAATTGCCAAACACACAATCTCGTGTTCACACTCACATTATCTCCCTCTCTCACACACACACTCTCTCTCACACACACACACACATTCTCTCTCACACACACACACACACACACACAGCTCAACAACCCATTAATCTTCACAGTGATATCTGACACAGCAGCAGAAACCCTAACCCATTCAAGCAGGTTTAGCAGGAAGAGTCCATCAGATAGACAACTGCCATCCTGCTTAACTATGACCTGTACCTCAGAGGAAGATAAATACCTTCCTCCCACCAGCATTCTGCACAACAAAGCTTATTCAGCAAGCAGCCACACACAAACCAGACCAACCAGCTATTTGTAGGACTAAGACATCGACCGGTACCTTCAAAAGTAATGATAGATGCCCATTAAAAAGGTAGTCAGTGAGTTCCATCAGGTACACTGGGTGAAAACAGATCAAAGGCTGTTGTTTATTAAAGGTTGAGGCCAAAGTACTTAGATGTAGCTCGTTATGTCTGTAGCCTTCATTATAATCTCCTCTTCATATAATAACGGAGGCTACAGCAATCTCCTCCCCCAACAGTGCTTGCCGTTGCCACATCAACGTCCACCATACCTGCATGTACCCAGCCAGTGACAAACAGCTGTCCCTTAGCTCCCAGTTTGTCAGATGCTGTGTGTTTTACCTGGGGCCCATAAGACTAGACAGAAGACTCCATGCTGTGTTTTACCAGGCCTGGGGCCCATAGGACTAGACAGAAGACTCCATGCTGTGTTTTACCTGGCCTGACAGAAGGCCCTGTGTTTTAGGACTAGACAGAAGACTCCATGTTGTGTTTTACCTGGCCTGGGGCCCATTGGACTAGACAGAAGACTCCATGCTGTGTTTTACCTGGCCTGGGGCCCATAGGGCTGGACAGAAGACTCCATGCTGTGTTTTACCTGGCCTGGGGCCCATAGGGCTGGACAGAAGACTCCATGCTGTGTTTTACCTGGCCTGGGGCCCATAGGGCTGGACAGAAGACTCCATGCTGTGTTTTACCTGGCCTGGGGCCCATAGGACTAGACAGAAGACTCCATGTTGTGTTTTACCTGGCCTGGGGCCCATTGGACTAGACAGAAGACTCCATGCTGTGTTTTACCTGGCCTGACTAGACAGGCCCATTGGTTTTGGGGCCCATTGGACTAGACAGAAGACTCCATGCTGTGTTTTACCTGGCCTGGGGCCCATAGGACTAGACAGAAGACTCCATGTTGTGTTTTACCTGGCCTGGGGCCCATAGGGCTGGACAGAAGACTCCATGCTGTGTTTTACCTGGCCTGGGGCCCATAGGACTAGACAGAAGACTCCATGCTGTGTTTTACCTGGCCTGGGGCCCATAGGACTAGACAGAAGACTCCATGCTGTGTTTTACCTGGCCTGGGGCCCATAGGGCTGGACAGAAGACTCCATGTAGATAGACTCCTCTACATTACTGATGGCGTGAACCTGCTGGATCAGACTGCACTCCTCGTCAGCCAACAGATAGGCTCCAACATCATGTAACCTTGTGTACACACACACACGTGCACACAGTAGGGCAGTTCAACGCCAACCCCACACACAACGGGACATGACAACACCGCAGAACTCACCCCACAGCACACCACACCTGGTCACACACCACACCTGGTCACACACCACACCTTGCAGCTAAAAAAATCTTGTCCAATGCGGTGGCTGAGTTGGCAAAATGCCAGCCAAATAAAAGACAGGCTTCAATCATAAGATTGATGAAGATACAGGGTTAGAAAATACTTTACATTCAGTTTGTTCTCCGAATTTGTTGAAATAGGCTACTTTGAGTCATTACATGAGATATATATATATATATTTGAGGTAAACCAAAAACAGCGAAGATTCAAACCAATTAGGTGTTAAATACTATAGTATCTCAGCTAGTCAATGTGGTGTGACCGCCTTCAATAACTTCTGTATTAGTGGCATGCCATTTCTGGTGCGTTAATTCTCTTCTCCCAAGGTTAAACAGGCATTGACAAAGGAGTTAGCATGTAACACAATAGTGTTACAACAGGCATGCCTGGGTCCCCAGAAGCCATTGTAAACTTACTAGGAACCATTGTAACCCTCCCAAACCATAGCAATACATAAAGTAATCTACACTCTCACACAACACACACTCTATTGTACAAGCATATACAAGCACAATGAAATGTCAACCCTTCAATGGTGAGCCACCACAAGCCATCCAAACCCTGCACATCATAAACCACACGCACTCAAACCTCAAGCACTAGGCTAGTTCCCATACTTCCCAATGCTCAAAACAGACTGCTGATTTGAGTGGAGCCTATGCATAGCCGTCCATAGGGGGGCAGTGGTGAGCTGAAGACCAAGGCAAGCCTATTGGAAGATGAGACAGACAGCATCTAGACCAGGCCTGGGCAACTCCAGTCCCCGGGGTCTGATTGGTGGCACACTTTTTCCCCAGTCCCAGCTAACACACCTGACTCCAATAATCACATAATCATCATCTTCAGTTTAGAATGCAATTAGTTTAATTCAGCTGTGTTTGCTGGGGATGGAGAAAAGGGTGACACCAGTCAGGCCCCCGAGTACTGGAATTGCCGAGACAGACAGACAGCGTTGAGGCAGACAGACAGACAGACAGCGTCGAGACAGACAGACAGACAGACAGCATTGAGACAGACAGACAGACAGACAGACAGGCCCGAGACAGACAGACAGCGAGACAGACAGACAGACAGCGGCGAGACAGACAGACAGACAGCGTCGAGACAGACAGACAGACAGCATCGAGACAGACAGACAGTGTTGAGACAGACAGACAGACAGTGTCGAGACAGACAGACAGACAGACAGCGTCGAGACAGACAGACAGACAGCGTCGAGACAGACAGCGTCGAGAGACAGACAGCGTCGAGACAGACAGCGTCGAGACAGACAGCATCGAGACAGACAGCGTCGAGACAGACAGCATCGAGACAGACAGCGTCGAGACAGACAGACGAGACAGCAGCATCGAGACAGACAGACAGCGTCGAGACAGACGAGACAGACAGCGTCGAGACAGACAGACAGCGTCGAGACAGACAGACAGACAGCGTCGAGACATACAGACAGACAGCGTCGAGACATACAGACAGACAGCGTCGAGACAGACAGACAGACAGCGTCGAGACAGACAGACAGACAGCGTCGAGACAGACAGACAGACAGCGTACAGACAGACAGCGTCGAGACATACAGACAGACAGCGTCGAGACAGACAGCGTCGAGACAGACAGACAGCGTCGAGACAGACAGACAGACAGCGTCGAGACAGACAGACAGACAGCGTCAAGACAGACAGACAGATGGTGCATGCAACTAACAAGAAGTAAACACATGCAACAAGAACAGAAAGAGGGGCAGCCAAAAACATGTGTATGAACACCTATAGGATGAAAACAAGACAACGGAAACACAATGAAATTACATGTGATTCATACAGTGTAAAAATCACTTTGGAAGTGGAAGAAAAACATTGTCATAGAAATTAAAATGTTTTTGTTAGTAAAAAAATTAAGTTTCAACCACAAGAGAAGCAGGATTGTAAAGAAGATAGTCTTATAAACTGTGTAGATGAATTAGGTTGTGATAACACTAGGGCTGCAGTATGTGCCACGTTTGAGAGTGAATTTAGGGCCTAACATAGGACCTTATATAGACTAACTGTATCTTGTGAGTGTAAACTTATGAAGTGAAAATCACTCCACAACCAATCAAACTGAAATCATCATAGAAATCAAACCATGCACATCTCTGGCGGTGGAAACAGTTCAATGACAAAGAAAACTAAAAAAGATAGACATTTAGAAAATGCCATTTGACCAAATATTAACATCTGCTTTCGTGAAGAGGAGAATAACCAGCCAGTCAACCCAAGCTGACTTCTATGAGGCTTTCAGTTTCACCAACAGCTTCAGTGGGGCGAAATGTAACCAAAACAGAAAGATCTGCAAGGTGACGTTTCTCCCTCACTCACTATGCAAATTAGTCTTTAGTACAGATTTACAGTTTGCATATCCACTTAACATGATAGAAACACCATTCTTAAACGAAATGGCCATGTTGGCTTCAACATCCACTTGTATGCTCAACTCTCAAAAGATTAATGACTTGCCAAGTAACTTCGACATTTTTTATATCTTAAAAATCCATGCATTAGTTACTTGATGATAGACTGCACCGTGTTGCTACAGGAGGGTAATCTACCCACAACCCATCGCCAACAGACTGCACACATGCATCTTCAGGTCAGACTGGCTCAAACGGAAAGCAACACAACCACACGGTGGGGTCGACCACAACACACGGTTGACCACAACACACGAATACCTCCCTGGCTAGCACCACAGGTGTTAGATGATGGTGCAGTGTGGCAGATAATTGGGTAAAGCGCTGTGTCACGGTGGTGAGAGCAGAGTGAGAGTGCTGTGTCACGGTGGTGAGAACAGAGTGGGAGTGCTGTGTCACGGTGGTGAGAGCAGAGTGGGAGTGCTGTGTCACGGTGGTGAGAGCAGAGTGGGAGTGCTGTGTCACGGTGGTGAGAGCAGAGTGGGAGTGCTGTGTCACGGTGGTGAGAGCAGAGTGGGAGTGCTGTGTCACGGTGGTGAGAGCAGAGTGGAGTGCTGTGTCACGGTGGTGAGAGCAGAGTGGGAGTGCTGTGTCACGGTGGTGAGAGCAGAGTGGGAGTGCTGTGTCACGGTGGTGAGAGCAGAGTGGGAGTGCTGTGTCACGGTGGTGAGAGCAGAGTGGGAGTGCTGTGTCACGGTGGTGAGAGCAGAGTGGGAGTGCTGTGTCACGGTGGTGAGCAGAGTGGGAGTGCTGTGTCACAGAGCAGAGTGGGAGTGCTGTGTCACGGTGGTGAGAGCAGAGTGGGAGTGCTGTGTCACGGTGGTGAGAGCAGAGTGGGAGTGCTGTGTCACGGTGGTGAGAGCAGAGTGGGAGTGCTGTGTCACGGTGGTGAGAGCAGAGTGGGAGTGCTGTGTCACGGTGGTGAGAGCAGAGTGAGAGTGCTGTGTCACGGTGGTGAGAGCAGAGTGTGGGAGTGCTGTGTCACGGTGGTGAGAGCAGAGTGAGAGTGCTGTGTCACGGTGGTGAGAGCAGAGTGAGAGTGCTGTGTCACGGTGGTGAGAGCAGAGTGAGAGTGCTGTGTCACGGTGGTGAGAGCAGAGTGGGAGTGCTGTGTCACGGTGGTGAGAGCAGAGTGGGAGTGCTGTGTCACGGTGGTGAGAGCAGAGTGAGAGTGCTGTGTCACGGTGGTGAGAGCAGAGTGGGAGTGCTGTGTCACGGTGGTGAGAGCAGAGTGAGAGTGCTGTGTCACGGTGGTGAGAGCAGAGTGGGAGTGCTGTGTCACGGTGGTGAGAGCAGAGTGGGAGTGCTGTGTCACGGTGGTGAGAGCAGAGTGGAGTGCTGTGTCACGGTGGTGAGAGCAGAGTGGGAGTGCTGTGTCACGGTGGTGAGAGCAGAGTGGGAGTGCTGTGTCACGGTGGTGAGAGCAGAGTGGAGTGCTGTGTCACGGTGGTGAGAGCAGAGTGGAGTGCTGTGTCACGGTGGTGAGAGCAGAGTGAGAGTGCTGTGTCACGGTGGTGAGAGCAGAGTGAGAGTGCTGTGTCACGGTGGTGAGAGCAGAGTGGGAGTGCTGTGTCACGGTGGTGAGAGCAGAGTGGGAGTGCTGTGTCACGGTGGTGGAGCAGAGCAGTGTCACGGTGGGAGTGCTGTGTCACGGTGGTGAGAGCAGAGTGGGAGTGCTGTGTCACGGTGGTGAGAGCAGAGTGGGAGTGCTGTGTCACGGTGGTGAGAGCAGAGTGAGAGTGCTGTGTCACGGTGGTGAGAGCAGAGTGGGAGTGCTGTGTCACGGTGGTGAGAGCAGAGTGGGAGTGCTGTGTCACGGTGGTGAGAGCAGAGTGGGAGTGCTGTGTCACGGTGGTGAGAGCAGAGTATTAGTGCTGTGTCACGGTGGTGAGACAGAGTGGGAGTGCTGTGTCACGGTGGTGAGAGCAGAGTGGGAGTGCTGTGTCACGGTGGTGAGAGCAGAGTGGGAGTGCTGTGTCACGGTGGTGAGACAGAGTGGGAGTGCTGTGTCACGGTGGTGAGAGCAGAGTGGGAGTGCTGTGTCACGGTGGTGAGACATAGTATTGCTGTTCACGGTGGTTAGAGCAGAGTGAGAGTGCTGTGTCACGGTGGTGAGAGCAGAGTGGGAGTGCTATGTCACGGTGGTGAGAGCAGAGTGGGAGTGCTGTGTCACGGTGGTGAGAGCAGAGTGGGAGTGCTGTGTCACGGTGGTGAGTTAGCAGAGTATTAGTGCTGTGTCACGGTGGTGACAGCAGAGTGGGAGTGCTGTGTCACGGTGGTGAGAGCAGAGTGGGAGTGCTGTGTCACGGTGGTGAGAGCAGAGTGGGAGTGCTGTGTCACGGTGGTGAGAGCAGAGTGGGAGTGCTGTGTCACGGTGGTGAGAACAGAGTGGGAGTGCTGTGTTACGGTGGTGAGAGCAGAGTGGGAGTGCTGTGTCACGGTGGTGACAGCAGAGTGGGAGTGCTGTGTCACGGTGGTGAGTTAGCAGAGTGGGAGTGCTGTATCACGGTGGTGAGAGCAGAGTGGGAGTGCTGTGTCACGGTGGTGAGAGCAGAGTGAGAGTGCTGTGTCACGGTGGTGAGAGCATTAGTGAGAGTGCTGTGTCACGGTGGTGAGAGCAGAGTGAGAGTGCTGTGTCACGGTGGTGAGAGCAGTTAGTGAGAGTGCTGTGTCACGGTGGTGAGAGCAGACCTATAGTAGTTAGTGCTGTGTTACGGTGGTGAGAGCAGAGTGGGAGTGCTGTGTCACGGTGGTGAGAGCAGAGTGGGAGTGCTGTGTCACGGTGGTGAGAGCAGAGTAGAGTGCTGTGTCACGGTGGTGAGAGCAGAGTATTAGTGCTGTGTCACGGTGGTGACAGCAGAGTAGAGTGCTGTGTTCACGGTGGTGAGCAGCAGAGTGGGAGTGCTGTGTCACGGTGGTGAGAGCAGAGTAGAGTGCTGTGTCACGGTGGTGAGAGCAGAGTAGAGTGCTGTGTCACGGTGGTGAGAGCAGAGTGGGAGTGCTGTGTCACGGTGGTGAGAGCAGAGTGGGAGTGCTGTGTCACGGTGGTGAGAGCATAGTATTATGTTGCTGTATCACGGTGGTGAGAGCAGAGTGAGAGTATGTTACCTTATAGTATAATGTGTCACGGTGGTGAGAGCAGAGTATAGTGCTGTGTCACGGTGGTGACAGCAGAGTGATAGTGCTGTGTCACGGTGGTGAGAGCAGAGTGAGAGTGCTGTGTCACGGTGGTGAGAGCAGAGTGAGAGTGCTGTGTTACGGTGGTGACAGCAGAGTGGGAGTGCTGTGTCACGGTGGTAGAGCAGACCTATAGTGCTGTGTCACGGTGGTGAGTTAGCAGAGTATAGTGCTGTTCACGGTGGTGAGAGCAGACCTGAGAGTGCTGTGTCACGGTACAGAGAGCAGAGTGGGAGTGCTGTGTCACGGTGGTGACAGCAGAGTGGGAGTGCTGTGTCACGGTGGTGAGAGCAGAGTGAGAGTGCTGTGTCACGGTGGTGAGAGCAGAGTGGGAGTGCTGTGTCACGGTGGTGAGTAGCAGAGTTATAGTGCTGTGTCACGGTGGTGAGAGCAGAGTGGGAGTGCTGTGTCACGGTGGTGAGAGCAGAGTGGGAGTGCTATGTTACCATGTTACCTATAGTATTATGTTACGGTGGTGAGAGCAGAGTGGGAGTGCTGTGTCACGGTGGTGAGAGCAGAGTGGGAGTGCTGTGTTCACGGTGGTGAGAGCATTAGTGGGAGTGCTGTGTCACGGTGGTGAGAGCAGAGTGGGAGTGCTGTGTCACGGTGGTGAGTAGCAGAGTGGGAGTGCTGTGTCACGGTGGTGAGAGCAGAGTGGGAGTGCTGTGTCACGGTGGTGAGACCAGAGTGGGAGTGCTGTGTCACGGTGGTGAGAGCAGAGTGGGAGTGCTGTGTCACGGTGGTGAGAGCAGAGTGGGAGTGCTGTGTCACGGTGGTGAGAGCAGAGTGGGAGTGCTGTGTCACGGTGGTGAGAGCAGAGTGAGAGTGCTGTGTCACGGTGGTGAGAGCAGAGTGGGAGTGCTGTGTCACGGTGGTGAGAGCAGAGTGGGAGTGCTGTGTCACGGTGGTGAGAGCATAGTGAGAGTGCTGTGTCACGGTACAGAGAGCAGAGTGGGAGTGCTGTGTCACGGTGGTGAGGTATAGTAGCAGAGTGGGAGTGCTGTGTCACGGTGGTGAGAGCAGAGTGGGAGTGCTGTGTCACGGTGGTGAGAGCAGAGTGGGAGTGCTGTGTCACGGTGGTGAGAGCAGAGTGGGAGTGCTGTGTCACGGTGGTGAGAGCAGAGTGGGAGTGCTGTGTCACGGTGGTGAGAGCAGAGTGGGAGTGCTGTGTCACGGTGGTGAGAGCAGAGTATTAGTGCTGTGTCACGGTGGTGAGAGCAGAGTGGGAGTGCTGTGTCACGGTGGTGAGAGCAGAGTGGGAGTGCTGTGTCACGGTGGTGAGAGCAGAGTGGGAGTGCTGTGTCACGGTGGTGAGAGCAGAGTGGGAGTGCTGTGTCACGGTGGTGAGAGCAGAGTGGGAGTGCTGTGTCACGGTGGTGAGAGCAGAGTGGGAGTGCTGTGTCACGGTGGTGAGAGCAGAGTGGGAGTGCTGTGTCACGGTGGTGAGAGCAGAGTGGGAGTGCTATGTTACGGTGGTGAGAACAGAGTGGGAGTGCTATGTTACCGGTGGTGAGAGCAGAGTGGGAGTGCTGTGTCACGGTGGTGAGAGCAGAGTGGGAGTGCTGTGTTCACGGTGGTGAGAGCAGAGTGGGAGTGCTATAGTACGGTGTTGAGAGCAGAGTATAGTGCTATGTTCACGGTGGTAGAGCAGAGTGTTAGTGCTGTGTCACGGTGGTGAGAGCAGAGTTAGTAGTGCTGTGTCATGTTGGTGAGCAGAGTAGATTATGTGCTGTGTCACGGTGGTTAGAGCAGACCTAGAGTGCTGTGTCACGGTGGTGAGAGCAGAGTGATTAGTGCTGTATCACGGTGGTGAGAGCAGAGTGGGAGTGCTGTGTCACGGTGGTGAGAGCAGAGTGGGAGTGCTGTGTCACGGTGGTGAGCAGAGTGAGAGTGCTGTGTCACGGTGGTGAGAGCAGAGTGAGAGTGCTGTGTCACGGTGGTGAGAGCAGAGTGAGAGTGCTGTGTCACGGTGGTGAGAGCAGTGTGGGAGTGCTGTGTCACGGTGGTGAGAGCAGAGTGAGAGTGCTGTGTCACGGTGGTGAGAGCAGAGTGAGAGTGCTGTGTCACGGTGGTGAGAGCAGAGTGGGAGTGCTGTGTCACGGTGGTGAGAGCAGAGTGGGAGTGCTGTGTCACGGTGGTGAGAGCAGAGTGAGAGTGCTGTGTTCACGGTGGTGAGAGCAGAGTGAGAGTGCTGTGTCACGGTGGTGAGAGCAGAGTGAGAGTGCTGTGTCACGGTGGTGAGAGCAGAGTGAGAGTGCTGTGTCACGGTGTATGTTAGCAGAGTGAGAGTGCTGTGTCACGGTGGTTATGTTAGCAGAGTGAGAGTGCTGTGTCACGGTGGTGAGAGCATAGTGGGAGTGCTGTGTCACGGTGGTGAGAGCAGAGTGACCTAGAGTGCTGTGTCACGGTGGTGAGAGCAGAGTGGGAGTGCTGTGTCACGGTGGTGAGAGCAGAGTGAGAGTGCTGTGTCACGGTGGTGAGAGCAGAGTGGGAGTGCTGTGTCACGGTGGTGAGAGCAGAGTGGGAGTGCTGTGTCACGGTGGTGAGAGCAGAGTTGAGAGTGCTGTGTCACGGTGGTGAGAGCAGAGTGGGAGTGCTGTGTCACGGTGGTGAGAGCAGAGTGGGAGTGCTGTGTCACGGTGGTGAGAGCAGAGTATTAGTGCTGTGTCACGGTGGTGAGAGCAGAGTGGGAGTGCTGTGTCACGGTGGTGAGAGCAGTATTAGTTGGGAGTGCTGTGTCACGGTGGTGAGAGCAGAGTGGGAGTGCTGTGTCACGGTGGTGAGAGCAGAGTGGGAGTGCTGTGTCACGGTGGTGAGAGCAGAGTGGGAGTGCTGTGTCACGGTGGTGAGAGCAGAGTGGGAGTGCTGTGTCACGGTGGTGAGAGCAGAGTGGGAGTGCTGTGTCACGGTGGTGAGTAGCAGAGTGGGAGTGCTGTGTCACGGTGGTGAGAGCAGAGTGGGAGTGCTGTGTCACGGTGGTGAGAGCAGAGTGGGAGTGCTGTGTCACGGTGGTGAGAGCAGAGTGGGAGTGCTGTGTCACGGTGGTGAGCAGAGTGGGAGTGCTGTGTCACGGTGGTGAGAGCAGAGTGGGAGTGCTGTGTCACGGTGGTGAGAGCAGAGTATAGTGCTGTAGCAGAGATGAGGAAGACACACAATCACATTACAGCACCTTATAGTATTATGTTACCTTATAGTATTATGTTACCTTACAGCTGACCTATAGTATTATGTTACCTTACAGCAGACCTATAGTATTATGTTACCTTATAGTATTATGTTACCTTATAGTATTATGTTACCTTATAGTATTATGTTACCTTATAGTATTATGTTACCTTACAGCTGACCTATAGTATTATGTTACCTTACAGCTATAGTATTATGACCTATAGTATTATGTTACCTTACAGCTGACCTATAGTATTATGTTACCTTATAGCAGACCTATAGTATTATGTTACCTTACAGCAGACCTATAGTATTATGTTACCTTACAGCAGACCTATAGTATTATGTTACCTTACAGCAGACCTATAGTATTATGTTACCTTATAGTATTATGTTACCTTACCTATAGTATTATGTTACCTATAGTATTATGTTACCTTACAGCTGACCTATAGTATTATGTTACCTTACAGCAGACCTATAGTATTATGTTACCTTATAGTATTATGTTACCTTACAGCTGACCTATAGTATTATGTTACCTTACAGCAGACCTATAGTATTATGTTACCTTACAGCTGACCTATAGTATTATGTTACCTTACAGCTGACCTATAGTATTATGTTACCTTACAGCTGACCTATAGTATTATGTTACCTTACAGCTGACCTATAGTATTATGTTACCTTACAGCAGACCTATAGTATTATGTTACCTTACAGCTGACCTATAGTATTATGTTACCTTACAGCAGACCTATAGTATTATGTTACCTTATAGTATTATGTTACCTTACAGCTGACCTACAGTATTATGTTACCTTACAGCTGACCTATAGTATTATGTTACCTTATAGTATTATGTTACCTTATAGTATTATGTTACCTTACAGCTGACCTATAGTATTATGTTACCTTACAGCAGACCTATAGTATTATGTTACCTTACAGCAGACCTATAGTATTATGTTACCTTACAGCAGACCTATAGTATTATGTTACCTTACAGCTGACCTATAGTATTATGTTACCTTACAGCAGACCTATAGTATTATGTTACCTTACAGCAGACCTATAGTATTATGTTACCTTACAGCTGACCTATAATACTATAGGTCAGCTGTAAGGTAACATAATACTATAGGTCAGCTGTAAGGTAACATAATACTATGTTACCTTACAGCTGACCTATAGTATTATGTTACCTTACAGCAGACCTATAGTATTATGTTACCTTATAGTATTATGTTACCTTATAGTATTATGTTACCTTACAGCTGACCTATAGTATTATGTTACCTTACAGTTGACTTATAGTATTATGTTACCTTACAGCTGACCTATAGTATTATGTTACCTTACAGCTGACCTATAGTATTATGTTACCTTACAGTTGACTTATAGTATTATGTTACCTTATAGTATTATGTTACCTTATAGCTGACTATAGTATTAGTCAACTGACCTAGGTAACATATGTTACCTTATAGACCTAACATATTATGTTACTATAAGTCTGACCTATAGTATTATGTTACATAATACTATAGGTCTAGCTGTATGTTAACCTATAGTCATGTAGGTAACATAGTATTATGTTACCTTACAACAGACCTATAGTATTATGTTATATACTATAAGTCAACTGTGTTACCTTACAGCTGACCTATAGTATTATGTTACCTTATAGTATTATGTTACCTTATAGTATTATGTTACCTTACAGTTGACTTATAGTATTATGTTACCTTACAGCTGACCTATAGTATTATGTTACCTTACAGCAGACATATAGTATTATGTTACCTTACAGTATTATGTTACCTTATAGTATTATGTTACCTTACAGTTGACTTATAGTATTATGTTACCTTACAGCAGACCTATAGTATTATAGTATTATGTTACCTTACAGCTGACCTATAGTATTATGTTACCTTACAGCAGACCTATAGTATTATGTTACCTTACAGCTGACCTATAGTATTATGTTACCTTATAGTATTATGTTACCTTACAGACCTATAGTATTATGTTACCTATACAGTATTATGTTACCTTACAGCTGACCTATAGTATTATGTTACCTTACAGCAGACCTATAGTATTATGTTACCTTACAGCTGACCTATAGTATTATGTTACCTTATAGTATTATGTTACCTTACAGCTGACCTATAGTATTATGTTACCTTATAGTATTATGTTACCTTACAGCTGACTTATAGTATTATGTTACCTTACAGCAGACCTACAGTATTATGTTACTTTACAGCAGACCTATAGTATTATGTTACCTTATAGTATTATGTTACCTTACAGTTGACCTATAGTATTATGTTACCTTATAGTATTATGTTACCTTACAGCAGACCTATAGTATTATGTTACCTTACAGCAGACCTATAGTATTATGTTACCTTACAGCAGACCTATAGTATTATGTTACCTTACAGCAGACCTATAGTATTATGTTACCTTACAGCAGACCTATAGTATTATGTTACCTTATAGTATTATGTTACCTTACAGCTGACCTATAGTATTATGTTACCTTACAGCAGACCTACAGTATTATGTTACCTTACAGCTGACCTATAGTATTATGTTACCTTATAATATTATGTTACCTTATAGTATTATGTTACCTTACAGCTGACCTATAGTATTATGTTACCTTATAGTATTGTTACATTACAGCAGACCTACAGTATTATGTTACCTTACAGCAGACCTATAGTATTATGTTACCTTACAGCAGACCTATAGTATTATGTTACCTTACAGCTGACCTACAGTATTATGTTACCTTACAGCAGACCTATAGTATTATGTTACCTTACAGCTGACCTACAGTATTATGTTACCTTACAGCTGACCTATAGTATTATGTTACCTTATAATATTATGTTACCTTATAGTATTATGTTACCTTACAGCTGACCTATAGTATTATGTTACCTTATAGTATTAATGTTACCTTATAACATTATGTTACCTTACAGCAGACCTATAGTATTATGTTACCTTATAATATTATGTTACCTTATAGTATTATGTTACCTTACAGCTGACCTATAGTATTATGTTACCTTATAGTATTATGTTACCTTATAGTATTATGTTACCTTACAGCAGACCTATAGTATTATGTTACCTTATAATATTATGTTACCTTATAGTATTATGTTACCTTACAGCATTATGTTACCTTACAGCTGACCTATAGTATTATGTTACCTTACAGCTGACCTATAGTATTAAGTATTATGATCACCACATTCTTTTGGAGAGATTGGAAACCCAAATTGGTCTACACGGACAAGTTCTGGCCTGGTTTAGATCTTATCTGTCGGAAAGATATCAGTTTGTCTCTGTGAATGGTTTGTCCTCTGACAAATCAACTGTAAATTTCGGTGTTCCTCAAGGTTCCGTTTTGGGACCACTATTGTTTTCACTATATATTTTACCTCTTGGGGATGTTATTCGAAAACATAATGTTAACTTTCACTGCTATGCGGATGACACACAGCTGTACATTTCAATGAAACATGGTGAAGCCCCAAAATTGCCCTTGCTAGAAGCATGTGTTTCAGACATAAGGAAGATAATGGCTGCAAACTTTCTACTTTTAAACTTGGACAAAACAGAGATGCTTGTTCTAGGTCCCAAGAAACAAAGAGATCTTCTGTTGAATCTGACAATTCATCTTAATGGTTGTACAGTCGTCTCAAATAAAACTGTGAAGGACCTCGGCGTTACTCTGGACCCTGATCTCTCTTTTGAAGAACATATCAAGACCATTTCAAGGACAGCTTTTTTCCATCTACGTAACATTGCAAAAATCAGAAACTTTCTGTCCAAAAATGATGCAGAGAAATTAATCCATGCTTTTGTCACTTCTAGGTTAGACTACTGCAATGCTCTACTTTCCGGCTACCCGGATAAAGCACTAAATAAACTTCAGTTAGTACTAAATACGGCTGCTCGAATTCTGACTAGAACCAAAAAATTTGATCATATTACTCCAGTGCTAGCCTCTCTACACTGGCTTCCTGTCAAAGCAAGGGCTGATTTCAAGGTTTTACTGCTAACCTACAAAGCATTACATGGGCTTGCTCCTACCTATCTCTCCGATTTGGTCCTGCCGTACATACCTACACGTACGCTACGGTCACAAGACGCAGGCCTCCTAATTGTCCCTAGAATTTCTAAGCAAACAGCTGGAGGCAGGGCTTTCTCCTATAGAGCTCCATTTTTATGGAACGGTCTGCCTACCCATGTCAGAGACGCAAACTCGGTCTCAACCTTTAAGTCCTTACTGAAGACTTATCTCTTCAGTGGGTCATATGATTGAGTGTAGTCTGGCCCAGGAGTGGGAAGGTGAACGGAAAGGCTCTGGAGCAACGAACCGCCCTTGCTGTCTCTGCCTGGCCGGTTCCCCTCTTCCCACTGGGATTCTCTGCCTCTAACCCTATTACAGGGGCTGAGTCACTGGCTTACTGGGGCTCTCTCTTGCCGTCCCTGGAAGGGGTGCGTCACCTGAGTGGGTTGATTCACTGATGTGGTCATCCTGTCTGGGATGGCGCCCCCCCTTGGGTTGTGCCATGGCGGAGTTCTTTGTGGGCTATACTCAGCCTTGTCTCAGGATGGTAAGTTGGTGGTTGAAGATATCACTCTAGTGGTGTGGGGGCTGTGCTTTGGCAAAGTGGGTGGGGTTATATCCTTCCTGTTTGGCCCTGTCTGGGGGTGTCCTCGGATGGGGCCACAGTGTCTCCTGACCCCTCCTGTCTCAGCCTCCAGTATTTATGCTGCAGTTGTTAATGTGTCGGGGGGCTAGGGTCAGTTTGTTATATCTGGAGTACCTCTCCTGTCCTATTCGGTGTCCTGTGTGAATCTAAGTGTGCGTTCTCTAATTCTCTCTTTCTCTCTCTCTCTCTCGGAGGACCTGAGCCCTAGGACCATGCCCCAGGACTACCTGACATGATGACTCCTTGCTGTCCCCAGTCCACCTGGCCGTGCTGCTGCTCCAGTTTCAACTGTTCTGCCTTATTATTATACGACCATGCTGGTCATTTATGAACATTTGAACATCTTGGCCATGTTCTGTTATAATCTCCACCCGGCACAGCCAGAAGAGGACTGGCCACCCCACATAGCCTGGTTCCTCTCTAGGTTTCTTCCTAGGTTTTGGCCTTTCTAGGGAGTTTTTCCTAGCCACCGTGCTTCTACACCTGCATTGCTTGCTGTTTGGGGTTTTAGGCTGGGTTTCTGTACAGCACTTTGAGATATCAGCTGATGTACGAAGGGCTATATAAATAAATTTGATTTGATTTTGATTTGATGTTACCTTATAGTATTATGTTACCTTACAGCTGACCTACAGTATTATGTTACCTTACAGCTGACCTACAGTATTATGTTACCTTACAGCTGACCTCACTGCTAAACTGTTGGCGCGGCGCACCACCACTGCTAAACTGTTGACGCGGCGCACCACCACTGCTAAACTGTTGACGCGGCGCACCACCACTGCTAAACTGTTGACGCGGCGCACCACCACTGCTAAACTGTTGACGCGGCGCACCACCACTGCTAAACTGTTGGCGCGGCGCACCACCACTGCTAAACTGTTGGCGCGGCGCACCACCACTGCTAAACTGTTGGCGCGGCGCACCACCACTAAACTAAACTGTTGACGCGGCGCACCACCACTGCTAAACTGTTGGCCGCGGCGCACCACCACTGCTAAACTGTTGCCGCGGCGCACCACCACTGCTAAACTATTGCCGTGGCGCACCACCACTGCTAAACTGTTGCCGCGGCGCACCACCACTGCTAAACTATTGCCGTGGCGCACCACCACTGCTAAACTGTTGCCTTCAAACTCAGTGCCTCTTTGTTTGACACCATGGGAAAATCAAAAGAAATCAGCCAAGACCTCAGAAAAAAAATGGTAGACCTCCACAAGTCTGGTTCATCCTTGGGAGCAATTTCCAAAAGCCTGAATGTACCACGTTCATCTGTACAAACAATAGTACGCCAGTATAAACACCATGGGACCACGCAGCCATCATACCGCTCAGGAAGGAGACGCATTGTCTCCTAGAGATGATGCGTACTTTGGTACGAAAAGTGCAAATCAATCCCAGAACAGCAAAGGACCTTGTGAAGATGCTAGAGGAAACAGGTACAAAAGTATCCACAGTAAAAACGAGTCCTATATCAACATAACCTGAAAGGCCGCTCAGCAAGGAAGAAGCCACTGCTCCAAAACCGCCATAAAAAAGCCAGCCTACGGTTTGCAACTGCACATGGGGACGAAGACCGTACTTTTTGGAGAAATGTCCTCTGGTCTGTTGAAACAAAAATGGAACTGTTTGGCCATATTGACCATTGTTATGTTTGGAGGAAAAAGGGGGAGGCTTGCAAGCCGAAGAACACCATCCCAACCGTGAAGCACGAGGGTGGCAGCATCATGTTGTGGGGGTGCTTTGCTGCAGGAGGGACCCTTCACAAAATAGATGGCATCATGAGGCAGGAAAATTATGTGGATATATTGAAGCAACATCTCAAGACATAAGTCTGGAAGTTAAAGCTTGGTCGCAAATGGGTCTTCCAAGTGAACAATGACCCCAAACATACTTCCAAAGTTGTGACAAAATGGCTTAAGGACAACAAAGTCAAGGTATTGGAGTGGCCATCACAAAGCCCTGACCTCAATCCTATAGAAAATGTGTGGGCAGAACTGAAAAAGTGTGTGCGAGCAGAGGCCTACAGACCTGACTCAGTTACACCAGCTCTGTCAGGAGGAATGGGCCAAAATTCACCCAACTTATTGTGGGAAGCTTGTGGAAGGCTACCCGAAACGTTTGACCCAAGTTAAAGAATTTAAAAGGTAATGCTACCAAATACTAATTGAGTGTATGTAAACTTCTGACCCACTGGGAATGTGATGAAAGAAATGAAAGCTGAAATAAATAATCCTCTCTACTATTATTCTGACATTTCACATTCTTAAAATAAAGTGGTGATCCTAACTGACCTAAGACATGGAATTTTTACTAGGATTAAATGTCAGGAATGGTGAAAAACTGAGTTTAAATGTATTTGGCTAAGGTGTATGTAAACTTCTGACTTCAACTGTATGTATGTATGTATACACACACGTTTTTGAAAAACGCTTTCAGTTTAAACTTAAAACGACTAAACCAGACAAAGTTTGTAGAAAAGATAATTGACCTATATATTTTATAATATAATCTTTGAGAACTAGAAAATCACCAAAATAAAAGCTAAATTGATCTAATTTTGGAGTACTTTAGGCATGGCTGGATTACCAATCGGGCACATGCCCAGGGGCCCTGATTTGGATACCCATTTATTTTGTTTGAGTATAAGAACACAGAATTAGCCTTGGCAAAACCTATAACTGGGATAATAACTCGCTAACTAGCAAAGAATATCAATTAATGTGCACACAGGAGGCTCTGATCTGAAAAGCTCATTCACTCGCGGGTGACTGAAAGACGCTTGTGGGCTACTTGACCAATAGAACTTTACTCCGTTTGTGCTCTGGCTCTGCCTACAACAAAAATCACAGACTCAATCTTGCAAAGTTCAATTTGTTTTGGTTTGTTGCAATGAAAATGGGCTGATATAATGTTGATTAGATCACAGAAAAAAATGTAATCTATATAGTGCAAACTAATTGGGTGAACTTATTGAAGTTCAATCTCTTGGTCTCTGCGTAGCAAGGCATTTCTTCTACACGGCAGTGCTGTAGGAGGTGTGCAGCCACACGCGTGTGCAGTTTATAGGGAACATTGGTAGAGTGCCATGTATAGGCTATGGTAAAAAAGTCAGCCATAAAATATATATGTTATTGGGCTCATTTCCGTGGGGATCATAGATAGAGGAGTCAGCATCATTCTTTTTTTTTTTTAAGTCACCAGAACCTTCTCACAGTCGTCCTATAAAAACAAAACTCAGTGCACCCCCTTCCACAACCTTTGACATCAATTATAAAAATAAACAAATCGATTTTTCATTTTTTCCAGTTTTCCATTGTGGATATGCAGTGTAAACCTGACTATGAGGAAGCATTGAGGGAGAAGAGGAGAAAAACCTTCACCCAGGTTAGAAAGCTAGGGTCTCCCGCCTCATGGGGGAGTCAGAAAGTCAGAGAGAGTCAGAGTGAGAGTGAGAGAGAGAGAGAGAGAGAGAGAGAGAGAGGAAGGGCTGTTAAACACTACAGTATTTACAGTATGGACCTGTTCAGAACAACACTGTAGAATTTGGCCTTTATATTTGTCAGTAGCTGGGACCGGAGGATGTTCTGACAGATGCAGAAGGTACACCTGTTGCAGGTACACATGCAGCGGAGCTTGGCGTGGCTGAGGAGACACAATCACAACACACGCACGCACATACAAACACACAAAGATTAAGTCAGATCCACATTTGTACACGTTTCCATGGAAACATCACCGTGGGATGGCAGAACCCTGAAAGACAGACCCTGTTCTAGCACCAGATGGGGGGGGGCTTGGACTTTGGGTGACTGAGTTATGAAATAATAACTGCATCAGTAACAAAGGCAAAGAAGATTGGTTATTACTTTACTAAGTACTGTAATACAGAGAAAGTGGTAAGAACTAAGTACTGAGCATTATGAAAGTTACATATCTTGAGGAACATTCTTCACATACATAAATACATACATACATACATACATACGACAAATGTCCTCTGTAATAACATACAGGAGGAGACATGTCCTCTGTAATAACATACAGGAGGAGACATGTCCTCTGTAATAACATACAGGAGGAGACATGTCCTCTGTAATAACATACAGGAGGAGACATGTCCTCTGTAATAACATACAGAAGGAGACATGTCCTCTGTAATAACATACAGAAGGAGACATGTCCTCTGTAATAACATACAGGAGGAGACATGTCCTCTGTAATAACATACAGGAGGAGACATGTCCTCTGTAATAACATACAGAAGGAGACATGTCCTCTGTAATAACATACAGAAGGAGACATGTCCTCTGTAATAACATACAGGAGGAGACATGTCCTCTGTAATAACATACAGGAGGAGACATGTCCTCTGTAATAACATACAGAAGGAGACATGTCCTCTGTAATAACATACAGAAGGAGACATGTCCTCTGTAATAACATACAGGAGACATGTCCTCTGTAATAACATACAGGAGACATGTCCTCTGTAATAACATACAGAAGGAGACATGTCCTCTGTAATAACATACAGGAGGAGACATGTCCTCTGTAATAACATACAGGAGGAGACATGTCCTCTGTAATAACATACAGGAGGAGACATGTCCTCTGTAATAACATACAGGAGGAGACATGTCCTCTGTAATAACATACAGGAGGAGACATGTCCTCTGTAATAACATACAGGAGGAGACATGTCCTCTGTAATAACATACAGAAGGAGACATGTCCTCTGTAATAACATACACCTTTCATTAGTGGTAATACCACAATCATCCTTAGGTAGAAGAGGGGGAAAGCCACAGAGAATGAAGGAAATAGTGGCAAAGTGATGAGAAAGTGAATAAAAACAGCTAACTCGTCTCAGAATCTCCAGATTGACCATTAAAATACATGGAACTAAACCATTATAATCGTATCTGTTGGCCTGGGTTATATAGCATGAGTCACTCTGACCTACAGTCGATCTGCAGCCGGAGACGGTACTGAAACAGTCCGTACCAAATCCCCAACGAACGCAGAATAATAGTAGTGCCCTAACTACATAAAGAACTCTGTTCACTATCAAGAGAGATGTCTGAAACAGGTGAAGCACTGTAGTGTATAGAGCACAAGCTGCTGATTATTTCTGTCAAAAGATTTCCATCCTAGAGTCGTCATTTGAAGAGCGAGGGCCTGGATTCTTAGCTATAGGCCTCTATGCCTTGGGAAAGACAATGCTTTTAACATTAGATAACGGGAGTTCTTCCCTGTAAAGCTGAGATTTAAGGCTCAATTAAATGGACATTAATCTAATCCAATGGCTAATCTCTGAAATAAAGTACAAGACTAACTCTACCTCTCATAGAGAATGAATGGCTAAGACTGTCAACAAGTCAATAACACCCATTCAGTACAGCTGACTGGGGAGACTTCCTTCAAGGCCAAAGGATTTTCAGTGGATTACCTTCGTTTTGGGACTTAAAATGGCCTAGTCATCACCTTACAGTACCACAACACATTGACAGTTGCCAACGCTAAGGAACTGAAATAAAACAGCACCTAAAATATCTCACCCTCTCAGGAAGAAGCAGCTTAATGTAGGACTAGAGAGGAAGGGAGACATGGAGGACAGTGGGGGGCTGGGCTCACCCCTGCTCATACACAGGGGATCAATAGAAAGCCAGGGGTGTCTGGAGAAGTCATACAGGATGTAACGAGGTCACAGAGGGCTGGCTGGAGGAAAAGACGACGGGGTGACGGTGAAGTCAGAGGATGGAATTAGGACCACTATGGTCTTTGAGGGGACTATACTCACAGGTACATGGCCATGGTGGTGAGTTTGGTATAGAGGTCTTTGAGGGGACTATACTCATGGGTACATGGCCATGGTGGTGAGTTTGGTGTAGAGGTCCTTGTTGGGGACTATACTCACGGGTACATGGCCATGGTGGTGAGTTTGGTATAGAGGTCTTTGAGGGGACTATACTCACGGGTACATGGCCATGGTGGTGAGTTTGGTATAGAGGTCTTTGAGGGGACTATACTCACGGGTACATGGCCATGGTGGTGAGTTTGGTATAGAGGTCTTTGAGGGGACTATACTCACGGGTACATGGCCATGGTGGTGAGTTTGGTGTAGAGGTCCTTGTTGGGGACTATACTCACGGGTACATGGCCATGGTGGTGAGTTTGGTATAGAGGTCTTTGAGGGGACTATACTCACGGGTACATGGCCATGGTGGTGAGTTTGGTGTAGAGGTCCTTGTTGGGGGCGTCCACCGTGTTGCAGGTCCAGGGTTGGGGCGGGTGCAGCTTGTTCTTGCGGCAGAAGTCCAGCGGGGTCAGGCTGTAGTGCTGGCGCGCCTCGTGCAGGTCTGACTTGGAGGCGATCATCATGCACGGCGTCTTGCTGTCCATGAAGTATTGCTGTCATAGGTCAAAAGGTTCAAGTTCAGAGGTTAGTTATAAGAACAAGACGAGATAAGGATTGTTGATATCATAACATTTTGGTAAACAGTTTCAGAAGGTGAAAAGCTGAAAGCTGAGAAGTCCCTCTATTCCAGGTTAGTGAATCAAGGATCAGGGCCCATATTCACAAAGCATCTCAAGTGGAGTGCTGATCTAGGATCAGTTTAGCCTTTTAGATCATAACGAATAGGATTACATGGACAGGGAGGGACCTGATCCAAGATCAGTCCTCCTACTATAGACATGTGGTGAATACAGGCCCAGGACTAAACTAAGGACTGATGGATTTGATACAGTTTGTCAGTTAGGTACTGTACACACCTTGTAGACCTTGGCACAGTACTCAAAGGAGCGCGGGTTGTTGACGTCATACACCAGACAGACCACGTCACACGCCAGGTCCTCCTCTGAGAGGAAGTCAAAGTCTGGCATCACCTCATGAAGCTACAGGGAGACAAAAGAGGAGAGAAGCGGGGAGAAGAGGAGAGGGGGGTGAAGAGGGGAGAGGGGTGAAGAGGGGAGGAGGGGGAAGAGGAAGGGGGTGAAGAGGGGAGAAGAGGAGAAGAGGGGAGAAGAGGAGAGAGGGGAGAAGAGGAGAGGGGTGAAGAGGGGTGAAGAGGAGAGAGGGGTGAAGAGGGGAGAAGAGGAGAGAGGGGTGAAGAGGAGAGAAGGGTGAAGAGGAGAGAAGGGTGAAGAGGAGAGAAGAGGAGAGAGGGGAGAAGAGGAGAGAGGGGTGAAGAAGAGAAGAGGAGAGAGGGGAGAAGAGGAGAAAGGGGTGAAGAGGGGAGAAGAGGAGAGAGGGGTGAAGAGGGGAGAAGAGGAGAGAGGGGTGAAGAGGAGAGAAGGGTGAAGAGGGGAGAAGAGGAGAGAGGGGGTGAAGAGGGGGAGAGAGGGGTGAAGAGAGAGAGGGGTGAAGAGGGAGAGAGGGGAGAAGAGGAGAGAGGGGTGAAGAGGAGAGAAGGGGTGAAGAGGGGTGAAGAGGAGAGAGGGGTGAAGAGGGGAGAAGAGGGAGAGAGGGGTGAAGAGGAGAGAGGGGTGAAGAGGAGAGGGGTGAAGAGGAGAAAGGGGTGAAGAGGAGAGAGGGGTGAAGAGGAGAGAGGGGTGAAGAGGAGAGAGGGTGAAGAGGAAGAAGAGGAGAGAGGGGTGAAGGGGAGAAGGGGAGAGAGGGGTGAAGGGGAGAGAGGGTGAAGAGGGGAGAAGAGGAGAGAGGGGTGAAGAGGAGGAGGGGTGAAAGAGGAGGGGTGAAGAGGAGAGAGGGTGAAGAGAAGGAGAGAGGGGTGAAAGGGGAGAGAGAGAGGGGTGAAGGGGAGAGAGGGGTGAAGAGGAGAGAGGGGTGAAGAGGAGAGAGAAGAGGAGAGAGGGGTGAAGAGGAGAGAAGGGTGAAGAGGGGTGGAGGAGAGAGAAGAGGGGAGAAGGGGAGAGAGGGGTGAAGGGGAGAGAGGGGAGAAGAGGAGAGAGGGGTGAAGGGGAGAGAGGAGAAAAAGAGGAGAGAGGGGTGAAGAGGGAGAGAAGAGGAGAGGGGTGAAGAGGGAGAGAAGAAGAGGAGAGAGGGGTGAAGAGGGGAGAAGAGGAGAGAGGGGTGAAAGAGGGGTGAAGAGGAGAGAGGGGAGAAGAGGAGAGAGGAGAGAGGAGAAAGGGGTGAAGAGGGGAGAAGAGGAGAGAGGGGTGAAGAGGGGAGAAGAGGAGAGAAGAGGAGAGAAGGGTGAAGAGGGGTGAAGGGGAGAAGAGGAGAGAGGGGTGAAAGGGGAGAAGGGGAGAGAGGGGTGAAGAGGAGAGAGGGGTGAAGAGGAGAGAGAAGAGGAGAGAGGAAGAGAGAGAGAGAAGAGGAGAGAGGGGAGAGAGAGGGGGAGAAGAGGAGAGAAGAGGAGAGAGGGGAGAAGAGGAGAGAGGGGCGAAGAAGAGGAGAAAGGGGTGAAGAGGGGAGAAGGGGAGAGAGAGGGGTGAAGAGGGGGAAGAGGGGAGAGGGAGAAGAGGAGAGAGGGGTGAAGAGGAGAGAAGGGTGAAGAGGAGAGAGAGGGTGAAGAGGGGAGAGGGTGAAGAGGAGAGAGAAGAGGAGGAGGGTGAAGAGAGGGAGAGAGGTGAAGAGGGGTGAAGAGGGGAGAAGGGGTGAAGAGGGGAGAGAGGTGAAGAGGAGAGAGGGGTGAAGAGGAGAGAGGGGTGAAGAGGAGAGAGGGGTGAAGAGGAGAGAGGGGTGAAGAGGAGAGAAGGGTGAAGAGGGGTGAAGAGGAGAGGGGTGAAGGGGAGAGAGGGGTGAAGGGGAGAGAGGGGTGAAGAGGAGAGAGGGGTGAAGAGGAGAGAGGGGTGAAGAGGAGAGAGGGGTGAAGAGGAGAGAGAGGGGTGAAGAGGAGAGAGGGGTGAAGAGGAGAGGGGAAGAGGGGTGAAGAGGAGAGAGGGGTGAAGAGGAGAGAGGGGTGAAAGGGAGAGAGGGGTGAAGAGGAGAGAGGGGTGAAGAGGAGAGAGGGGTGAAGAGGAGAGAGGGGTGAAGAAGAGGAGAGAGGGGTGAAGAGGAGAGAGGGGTGAAAGAGGGAGAGAGGGGTGAAGGGGAGAGAGGGTGAAGAGGAGAGAGGGGTGAAGAGGAGAGAGGGGTGAAGAGGGGAGGGGTGAAGAGGAGAGGGTGAAGAGGGAGAGAGGGGTGAAGAGGGAGAGAGGGAAGAGGAGAGAGGGGTGAAGAGGAGAGAGGGGGGTGAAGAGGGGGAAGAGAGAGAGGGGTGAAGAGGGGTGAGAGGGGTGAAGAGGGAGAGAGGGGTGAAAGGGGAGAGGGGTGAAGAGGAGAGAGGGGTGAAGAGGGGTGAAGAGGGGTGAAGAGGGAGAGAGGGGTGAAGAGGAGAGAGGGGTGAAGAGGAGAGAAGGGGTGAAGAGGGGTGAAGAGGGGAGAAGAGGAGGAGAAGAGGAGAGAAGGGGAGAGGGGTGAAGGGGAGAGAGGGGTGAAGAGAGGGGTGAAGAGGAGAGAGGGGTGAAGAGGGGAGAAGAAAGAGGAGAGGGAGAAGAGGAGAGAGGGGCGAAGAGGAGAGAGAAGAAGGGAGAGAAGGGGGAGAAGAGGGGAGAGGGGGAAGAGAAGAGGGGGAGAGAGGGGTGAAGAGAGAGGGGGGAAGAAGAGGGGTGAAGAGGGAGAGAGAAGAGGAGAAGGGGAAGAAGAGGGGAAGGGGGAGGTGAAGAGGGGAGAAGGGGGAGAAGGGTGAAGAGGGAGAGAGAGGGAGGGGGAAGAAGAGGGGAGAGAGGGGAGAAGAAGAGGGGAGAAGGGTGAAGAGGGGAGAGGGGTGAAGAGGGGTGAAGAGGGGTGAAGAGGGGAGAAGGGGGAAGAGGGGTGAAATAGTTGAGACCGTTCAATGTCAACGTTTCAGCAGAAAGGCCTCTCTAATATTCACTGTGTCGCACTGAACATATTAGTTTCCAAAACATACGAGGGGAAAACACTTATGATTTACTGCTAGACACATAAAACACAGTATAATAAATTATACAACTGTATTATAATCCATCTCCCGGGGTTTTAATCTTGTTACCGGGCAGAAAGCATGGATACGGAGAGAGAGATGCACAGCCTCACCAGTAAGTACTTCTCCTGGCCGTAGACATACGTGGTGTTGATGGAGTAAAACGATTTATGGTCTTCTCTGATCTTCCGCTGTTTCTGTTAAGTAACGCAGAAAAACACACATTCACCACTCCACATTGATACAACAGTACATGTCATTCCTCACTGCTAAATAGTTAAGTTTGTATAATAATAATAATAGATAGCAAACTATGTCTTAAAGGAGTTGGTAACACAGTAACAGACTGCCCAAGTCACCCTGGCTACTTAAGAATAGCTATGAAACAGAAATGTGTGCTTAGCAGGTAGCAGTGAGTCTTCCATGGAAAAGCCAGGATCATGTACATTAGACACCACATTAGGAAAAAAACTGAATGAAACAGGGAGGGACTACCTGAATTTGTCCAATAAGAAAAAAACATATATATATTTTTGCATTGCAAAACATTTTGCTGGGGTGTGCCATAATGAATACACCCAGTTGTCCGGTAGCTCCAGGGACTCACCAGCAGGTTGCGACCCAGAAAGGCCTGCAGGAAGCTGGTCTTGCCACTCCCCCCTGGCTCCCAGAATGTTACAGCGGAACACGCTGCGCTGCGTCTGCTTCTTCTGCAGGTCGATGCGCTTGTTACGGGTCACTGAGGGAGGAGAGACGGGTGAGGAACAATATATACAGATATACAGATACATGTGCGCGCAAACACACAACTACAGTGACTGTAGATTTATAGTAACTCACCACTAATTAGGTTTCAAATGCACAACAGAGAGGCCACAATAATTAACACCAATACATGACAAGCATATAAACTTAGTCACGCACGCTCACATTACCTGTGATGGCTGCTGCCTGGGATTCCTGCTCACAGATGATTGAGTAGCCAAGGTAGCCCAGGTACTCCAAGCAGCGCTGCACATCCAGGTACGTCGTTAACCTGGCCAATCAGACAATGGAAAGCCTGTTAGTGTGTGTCTGTCGGTGGGGGGCTTTGGTACACATCTACGGTAGCATACGAAAGTGAAGCAGTTTGAGTTTCAGCAAAGCGCTGTATAACTGCATTACCAAATCATTCAAGTTAGACAGAGGTAACAGGCAGTGTAGTCCAGGTATGCTGGCCTAACTCACGTCCACTGTGACAGGTAACCCTGGTAGGTGATCCAGCCCTGGTCGTTGGTACACACGGTGTTGTTGACGTCGGGGCCCCAAGGCATGTAGGGAAACACTTTGAACAGGTCCTTGACTTCCTCTGGAGACAAGGCACAGTCTCTGTCCTGACAAACACACACACACACAGGTTAGGACCACTGTTCTAAAAAATATGATAGCTTTGTGTAGGGTTGCAATATTCTGGTAACTTTCCCAAAAGCCGGTTGGAGGATTCCCTCCCTGCTTATTCACTCCTGATTCCGGGAAACTTCCAACTGGGACTTTGGGAAAACCTGTGAATGTTTGTCTGTGTAACGCAGAAGGGAACACAACAGTAGGAGTTATGTCATCCAAGACTTACTTTGTCGTGCTTGTCGAAGACACTCTGGAGGAAGAGGTACGCGTTGTGGTTGAGCTCGGTGGTGCAGTCAGCAGGTATTTTTAGCCTGGCACGGACAAGAGAACATTCCGGATTAATCTCATTAAAAGTGCTATGGCTAAACTGGCATTGTTCAAAAGGCTCACCCTGGGAAAGACCTAGTGCTGCTTGCAAGTCATAACAAGTAGTGTAAGATGCACCCACAGACAGCTTGATGGTTCAGTAGGTTTCATCAACGTTAACATCTTTGACACAGTGTAAAGAAAGTGAGAGCCTGCAGAGCAGATGTCCTTTATCTGCTATTGACTGAAACTGAATTGGGGCCAGAGAGTCATTGTTATGCTCGTTCAGCCTTACATAAACAGGTGTATATCTCCCTCTTTCTGCCCAGAGGTAAGAGTTGCCCATATGTACGGCAGGGTTGTGTTCTGTAGGCGCGAAATGGAAGAAAGCGCTCAAACACAGAGTGAAAGTTATCACTATCTACACTTGTCCAGAACAGGTGGTTTTTGTTTTCCGTTGTAAAGCGTTTTACCACGATGTGCCCTAATGTACATGACCCTGGTCCAGGGGGGTTCAAGTGTCCACTCACAGGGGGAACAGGTATTCCTGGTGAAGCTCCAAGTCGTCGTCGTACCCAAACCTCCGCAGCACCGTCCAGGTGGTCTCATGACGCCCCCTCTGGATGAAAAGCGTGTGCAGAAACAAGAACCCTAGTGGCCAATCAGGGTGAAGAATGGACACACGTCAGAGATACACCCAGACACAACGTTAGAGATGGACACAGTACACTGGTAAAGGGTTATTAAATATGTTATTCATGCATGACCTTTAGTGAAGGTTACAGAAGAGAGTACAAGGGAGAGTGGGCAGAGAATAGAGAGAGATGGAAAGAGAAAAGAGAGTTTGAATGAGAGAGATGGAGAGAGAATAGAGAGAGTTTGAATGAGAGAGATGGAGGGAGAATAGAGAGAGATTGAATGAGAGAGATGGAGGGAGAATAGAGAGAGATTGAATGAGAGAGATGGAGAGAGAATAGAGAGAGTTTGAATGAGAGAGATGGAGAGAGAATAGAGAGAGTTTGAATGAGAGAGATGGAGAGAGAATAGAGAGAGTTTGAATGAGAGAGATGGAGAGAGAATAGAGAGAGTTTGAATGAGAGAGATGGAGAGAGAATAGAGAGAGATTGAATGAGAGAGATGGAGAGAGAATAGAGAGAGATTGAATGAGAGAGATGGAGAGAGAATAGAGAGAGTTTGAATGAGAGAGATGGAGAGAGAATAGAGAGAGATTGAATGAGAGAGATGGAGGGAGAATAGAGAGAGATTGAATGAGAGAGATGGAGAGAGAATAGAGAGAGATTGAATGAGAGAGATGGAGGGAGAATAGAGAGAGATTGAATGAGAGAGATGGAGAGAGAATAGAGAGAGATTGAATGAGAGAGATGGAGGAGAATAGAGAGAGTTTGAATGAGAGAGATGGAGGGAGAATAGAGAGAGTTTGAATGAGAGAGATGGAGAGAGAAAGAGAGAGTTTGAATGAGAGAGATGGGAGAGAATAGAGAGAGATTGAATGAGAGAGATGGAGAGAGAATAGAGAGAGATTGAATGAGGAGATGGAGAGACAATAGAGAGATTGAATGAGAGAGATGGAGAGAGAAAGAGAGATTGAATGAGAGAGATGGAGAGAGAATAGAGAGAGATTGAATGAGAGAGATGGAGGGAGAATAGAGAGTTTGAATGAGAGAGATGGAGAGACAAGAGAGATTGAATGAGAGAGATGGAGAGAGAATAGAGAGAGATTGAATGAGAGAGATGGAGGGAGAATAGAGAGATTGAATGAGAGAGATGGAGAGAGAATAGAGAGATTGAATGAGAGAGATGGAGAGAGAATAGAGAGATTGAATGAGGGAGATGGAGAGAATAGAGAGAGATTGAATGAGAGAGATGGAGAGAATAGAGAGTTTGAATGAGAGAGATGGAGAGACAAGAGAGATTGAATGAGAGAGATGGAGAGAGAATAGAGAGATTGAATGAGAGAGATGGAGAGAGAATAGAGAGATTGAATGAGAGAGATGGAGAGAGAATAGAGAGATTGAATGAGGGAGATGGAGAGACAATAGAGAGATTGAATGAGAGAGATGGAGAGACAGAGAGAGATTATAGAGAAACTGAATGAAAGAAGGGAAGGCCTACAATGTGGTCAGTCTCACCTTTGAGCGTGAGTCCGTTGTCCTCAACTCCGTCCGTCATGTTCTTCCTCACCACGTTCTTGACATCCTCTAAGGCCTGGGGCGCCAGGGGCATGTTGAAACACGTCCTCTACCAGACACACAACACGTGTCACCCACACAGAACTACAATACCCACACAAAGCTACTATACCCACACAGAACCACAATACCCACACAGAACCACAATACCCACACAGAACCACAATACCCACACAGAACCACTATACCCACACAGAACCACAATACCCACACAGAACCACAATACCCACACAGAACCACAATACCCACACAGAACCACAATACCCACACAGAACCACAATACCCACACAGAACCACTATACCCACACAGAACCACAATACCCACACAGAACTACAATACCCACACAGAACTACTATACCCACACAGAACTACTATACCCACACAGAACTACTATACCCACACAGAACTACTATACCCACACAGAACTACTATACCCACACAGAACTACTATACCCACACAGAACTACTATACCCACACAGAACTACTATACCCACACAGAACTACTATACCCACACAGAACTACTATATCCACACAGAACTAGAGTGAAGAATGAAAGTCTACAGACAGCACAATGCTGCATCCAAGTGCTTCAACAATAAATCACTCAACACACATCACCTAAACACAGCTGAACATACGTCCGGTGAGACCAAAATGGGAAAGAACCAGTCTATTCCAACAAATCTGACACAGCTACTAATGTAACGTGGTTTGGGATATATGAAGTCACAAGCAGATATGTATACAGCTTTGCCCCATTTACTAGAGGACAAGAGATGCTCTGAAAGGGTTTCTAAATCAACCACCTGTCTGCAGGCTACCGGTGAACCCACTAATAACCTATCCCTCCCCCTCTCTTCCACTCAAGTTCAAATAAACTGCCATTGGAAAAGGAAGTAAATCAGGTTATTTCACTTCAGCCAGATAAAGCACACAAGCCTGCAGCTACAGCCAAGAAAGGTTTTCCCACGAGGTTTATTTTCCCACAGTGAGGCACCTACCTGGAAGAAGTTGAGTTCTTTGTCGTTGAGGATGCCATCGTTGTCCAGGTCCGACACTTTGAAGATGCGAGTTAGAGACTTGATGCAAGACGGCTTCATCTGAATAAACACAAAGTATACATTTGAAATATGTAAAATATTATATTCTTGGAGAACTAAAAAATAGATGTTGCCTGTGTACCCATGGTAGCGCTAGGAAACGTTTTGATTGCGTAACCTGACCAGGAAAAGTAACTACATAGTTAGGGTAGCTAGGGACCTGGAGTTTTCCCTCTGCCCTCCTCACCTCCTTCTCCTCTGGGCAGTACAGGGGTCCTGTAGGGTGGAGCACTGCCTTCTGGGCATAGTAGAACAGCTCTGAGATGTTCTTCAGGTTTTTGGCAGAGCACTGAGAAACACAAAGATACAGTAACCTCAAAACCAGCTAGAACAATACACTGAGAAACACAAAGACACAGTAACCTCAAAACCAGCTAGAACAATACACTGAGAAACACAAAGATACAGTAACCTCAAAACCAGCTAGAACAATACACTGAGAAACAAAGACACAGTAACCTCAAAACCAGCTAGAACAATACACTGAGAAACACAAAGACACAGTAACCTCAAAACCAGCTAGAACAATACACTGAGAAACACAAAGATACAGTAACCTCAAAACCAGCTAGAACAATACACTGAGAAACACAAAGAACAGTAACCTCAAAACCAGCTAGAACAATACACTGAGAAACAAAGATACAGTAACCTCAAAACCAGCTAGAACAACACAGAGAAACACAAAGATACAGTAACCTCAAAACCAGCTAGAACAATACACTGAGAAACACAAAGATACAGTAACCTCAAAACCAGCTAGAACAATACACTGAGAAACAAAGATACAGTAACCTCAAAACCAGCTAGAACAACACAGAGAAACACAAAGATACAGTAACCTCAAAACCAGCTAGAACAATACACTGAGAAACACAAAGACACAGTAACCTCAAAACCAGCTAGAACAATACACTGAGAAACACAAAGATACAGTAACCTCAAAACCAGCTAGAACAATACACAGAGAAAAATACCCTGCTGTGGTCTAACAACCATGTATTGGAAAGGAGAAAGGAAACCATTATGTTCACTTTAGTAACATCTTTAGGGTTCCCGAGTGGCGCAGCAGTCTAAGGCACTGCATCTCAGCGCAAGAGGCGTCACTGCAGTCCCTGGTTTGAATCCAGGCTGCGTCACATCCGGCCATGATTGGGAGTCTCTCTTGTGGACAATTGGCCCAGGATCATCCGGGTTTGGCCGGGGGTCGGCCGTCATTGTAAATAATAATTTGTTCTTAAATTGTCTTGCCTAGTTAAATAAAGGTTACATTTACAAAGCTAAAACCATTATGGGTACTGTAGGACATCAGCCGCCACTGTTGAAATAAAGGGTTAAGCCGGCATTTCATTCTACTAAACCATGTGTATATGACAAACCTGACTAATCACCTATCCCACTTCTTTAACTACTTACACATCAATTGGTTCTCAATCAGCTTGAGTTGTGCATTGCAGATTTATGGTGCTTCAGTGAAAAAAACACTCAAGCCGCAAGACCAACCTCTTAGTGGTCTAAATGAGGTCATGGAAAGCAGAACGTCATCTCTCAATGTGAAACTAGGGTCCAGAAACAGCCAGGCTATAAACACCAGTGGCGTTGCCATGACAAGGGGCTGATTCCACACAGGGGGGAAGAGAGTGTACAGATGTTAAATATGTAGAGACTGAACAGTGTTGCATCACGTACAAGTACCCATGAACCTTGTGCAGTACAACTGCATAACGGATCCTGACCAGGTTGTCACTTTAACACATCTGACTGTGTGTATTCTCTGTGTGTGTGTGTGTGTTCCAACACGTCGTCCCCTCCACTACTTTTATCCTGTAATGAATCTAGCCAGAGAGGACATGTGACTGGGTTGTCACATGAGACCAATGGAAGAGTGATGTAGCCAACTACTTTCCTCCATGATAGAAATGCGTCTCAGCACACAGCGCGCACACTCAGTCAGTCAGCAGAAAGACAGAGGGGTCATGTTCATTAGGCACCAAATAAAACAAAGAAACTGACTGAAAAGGGCTCATTTACTATGTGGACTTGGCCAATAAATGCTTATTTTTATTTTACGTTGCAAAATGTTTTATTTTGTGTGCCATAATGAATACTGCCAGGGTCTCTGCAGCAGAAAGACAGACTCATTTAC
>NC_056455.1:14655101-14656724 GCF_018296145.1 Oncorhynchus tshawytscha | reverse complement strand
GAGGCCCACCTCTCCCACCATGCCGTTCCAGGTGCCGTTGATCTTCTTGCCGTGTTTTCCATTGGTCACCAGGTAGAGGTCGTAGGTGAACTTGACGTGCTTGGCGATCTTCTTCAGGATGTCGATGCAGAATCCCTTACAGCAGCGCTTGATATAGATCCCTGAGTCGACGGTTTTATTTCTAAGAGCGAGAGAGAGAAAGGAGAGGGAAAGAGAGAGAGAAAGAGAGAGAGAAAGGGAGAGGGAAAGAGAGAGGGAAAGAGAGAGAGAAAGAGAGAGAGAGAGAAAGAGAGAGAGAAAGGGAGAGGGAAAGAGAGAGGGAAAGAGCGAGGGAAAGAGAGAGAGAAAGAGAGAGAGAAAGGGAGAGGGAAAGAGAGAGGGAAAGAGAGAGAGAAAGGGAGAGGGAAGAAAGAGAGGGAAAGAGAGAGAGAAAGAGAGAGGGAAAGAGAGAGGGAAAGAGAGAGGGAAAGAGAGAGAGAAAGGGAAGAAAGAGAGAAAGAGAAAGAAAGAGAGAGGGAAAGGGAGAGGGAAAGAGAGAGGGAAAGAGAGGGAAAGAGAGAGGGAAAGGAGAGGGAAAGAGAGAGGAAAGAGAGAGAGAAAGGAGAGGGAAAGAGAGAGGGAAAAGAGAGAGCAAAAGAAAGGAGAGGGAAAGAGAGAGGGAAAGAGAGAGAGAAAGAGAGAGAGAAAGGAGAGGGAAAGAGAGAGGGAAAAAGAGAGAAGAAAGAGAGAGAGAAAGGGAGAGGGAAAGAGAGAGGGAAAGAAAGAGAGAAAGAGAGAGAGAAAGGGAGAGGGAAAGAGAGAGAGAAAGAGAGAGAAAGAGAGAGAGAAAGAGAGAAAGGAGAGGGAAAGAGAGAGGGAAAGAGAGAGAGAAAGAGAGAGAGAAAGAGAGAGAGAAGAGAGAGAGAAAGAGAGAGGGAAAGAGAGAGAGAGAGAGAAAGGAGAGGGAAAGAGATAGAGAAAGAGAGAGAGAAAGGGAGAGGGAAAGAGAGAGGGAAAGAGAGAGAGAAAGAGAGAGAGAAAGGGAGAGGGAAAGAGAGAGGGAAAGAGAGAGAGAAAGAGAGAGAGAAAGAGAGAGAGAAAGAGAGAGAGAAAGAGAGAGAGAAAGAGAGAGAGAAAGGGAGAGGGAAAGAGAGAGGGAAAGAGTGAGGGAAAGAGAGAGAGAAAGAGAGAGAGAAAGAGAGAGGTAAAGAGAGAGGGAAAGAGAGAGGGAAAGAGTGAGGGAAAGAGAGAGAGAAAGAGAGAGAGAAAGAGAGAGAGAAAGGGAGAGGTAAAGAGAGAGGGAAAGAGCGAGGGAGGAGAGCGGCAGAGAAAGGAGAAAAGCATGCAGAGAATTAGCATAAAATGGAGGAAAGGAAGAGAGAAAACAACAGAACAGAAGAGGGGGAGATATAGTAGGGGAAAGTGCAACATGAATAGACAGACTGAGAGAACGTAAAAAAATATGTAAAAGGTGAGGGAGAACAATAGGCCTTATTAACGGTGGGCATTCATACATCTCCAGGCGGCAGGCAAAGATATTTTTTCCATGCTGAACAACGTATGTTTAGACAGAGATTAGATGGAGGGGAACATTATCAGCATGCTTAAAGCGCTCGGCTTTCTAGAGACTTTAACAGAGTACTT
>NC_056455.1:14637601-14650101 GCF_018296145.1 Oncorhynchus tshawytscha | reverse complement strand
ACACACTATTAAGACTAGAGGTTGACCGATTATGATTTTTCAATGCCGATACCGATTATTGGAGGACCAAAAAAAAGCTGATACCGATTAATCGTCCAATTTTTATTTTGTTGTTGTTGTAATAATGACAATTACAACAATACTGAATGAACACTTATTTTAACTTAATATAATACATCAATAAAATCTATTTAGCCTCAAAGAAATAATGAAACATGTTCAATTTGTTTTAAATCATGCAAAAACAAAGTGTTGGAGAAGAAAGTAAAAGTGCAATATGTGCAATGTAAGAAAGCTAACGTTTAAGTTCCTTGCTCAGAACATGAGAACATATGAAAGCTGGTGGTTCCTTTTAACATGAGTCTTCAATATTCCAAGGTAAGAAGTTTTAGGTTGTAGTTATTGTAGGAATTATAGGACTATTTCCCTCTACCATTTGTATTTCATTAACCTTTGACTATTGGATGTTCTTATAGGCACTTCAGTATTGCCAGTGTAACAGTAAAGCTTCCGTCCCTCTCCTTGCTCCTACCTGGGCTCGAACCAGGAACACATCGACAACAGCCACACTCGAAGCAGCGTTACCCATCGCTCCACAAAAGCAGCGGGCCTTGCAGAGCAAGGGGAACAACCACTCCAAGTCTCAGCGCGAGTGACGTTTGAAACGCTATTAGCGCGCACCCCGCTAACTAGCTAGCCATTTCACATCAGTTACAGCAGCCTAATCTCGGGAGTTGATAGGATTGAAGTCATAAACAGCTGCTGGCAAACGCACGAAAGTGCTGTTTGAATGAATGCTTACGAGCCTGCTGCTGCCTACCACTGCTCAGTCAGACTGCTCTATCAAATCATAGACTTAGTTATAACATAATAACACACAGAAATACGAGCCTTAGGTCATTAATATGGTCGAATCCGGAAACTATCATCTCGTAAACAAGACGTTTATTCTTTCAGTGAAATACGGAACCGTTCCGTATTTTATCTTACGGGTGGCATCCCTAAGTCTAAATATTCCTGTTACATTGCACAACCTTCAATGTTATGTCATAATTACGTAAAATTCTGGCAAATTAGGCAACCCAAACTGTTGCATATACACTGACTCTGCGTGCAATGAATGCAAGAGAAGTGACACAATTTCACCTGGTCAATATTGCCTGCTAACCTGGATTTCTTTTAGCTAAATATGCAGGTTTAAAAATATATACTTCTGTGTATTGATTTTAAGAAAGGCATTGATGTTTATGGTTAGGTACTCATTGGAGCAACGATACGCACCGCATCGATTATATGCAACGCAGGACACGCTAGATAAATTAGTAATATCATCAACCATGTGTAGTTAACAAGTGATTATGATTGATTGATTGTTTTTTATAAGATAAGTTTAATGCTACTAGCTAGCAACTTACCTTGGTTTACTGCATTCGCGTAACAGGCAGTCTCCTTGTGAGGCAGGTGGTTAGAGCGTTGGACTAGTTAACTGTAAGGTTGCAAGATTGAATCCCCTGAGCTGACAAGGTGAAAATCTGTCGTTCTGCCCCTGAACGAGGCAGTTAACCCACCGTTCCTAGGCCGTCATTGAAAATAAGAATGTGTTCTTAACTGACTTGCCTAGTTAAATAAAGATTAAATAAAGGTGTAGGAAAAAAAAGAGAAAAGAAATCGGCCAAATCGGTGTCCAAAAATACCGATTGTTATGAAAACATGAAATCGGCCCTAATTAATCGGCCATTCCGATTAATCGGTCGACCTCTAATTAAGACACTTTATTTTGGTGTTTCCTTTTGGCTGTTACCTGTATGTTGCGTAATGAGAGGTATACAGTACACCGCTGCACCTTGGTATGATGTGTATAGGAGAGTGGGAGAGGCTGTGGATTTGCTTGATAGAATGGCATGATAGGTAAACAGGTAGATGCAAACTGGCAAAAAACATTCCTGTTCTGTGTGCTCCGAAATGTCACGGGTCCAAAACACAGGACTTACAACGTCCTTTCAACATTTCTCAAAAATCCTTCAACCGAATCGTTCTACTTGTTTCTCTCTCGCTACTGCACGTGGAAAGGTAAAGTATGAAATATTAAGTGGAGAAATAATAGAGAACCGTCTGTTAGAAATGCCATGTAAATCAGAGGCAACCTTAACACCGACGCAAAGCCTATGGAATATGCTGCATAAATTATAAACCATTTACAAAGTGACTGGAGAATGTGTCCTCTTGAATGTTTAGGATGGTATAGGTATGCATGACAATGTACATGTGGGGTATTTGTGTGCGAATGTGTATACTGTACCATCCTACACACGTTGACAACGGCGACACAGAGACTCACACAAGCATATGTAATGTGTTGCCATGGTGCCCACAACCACCAAGATTTCCAAGCCAATCTGCTGCGTTGCTATGGGAACCATAATCTCACAGAGAGAGAGAGAGAGAGAGAGAGAGAGAGTGTGATAGAAGAGGGGAAAGAGAGGGGGTAGACAGGCCATATTTCTCTCTTCACTTCACTTCTACCCCCTGTTTCTCTCCATCTCTGTAACGATACTGTTCTTTGCTGTGCAATGTGTTTAACTTTCCTGCCTATGTCACCTTCTCCCACTCACTGCCCTCCTGGCTCTCTCTCTCTCTCAGTAAAATCATCACACACCTATATACACCCCTTCCTCTTAGTCAACGCATAAAGCCCAGGGGAGGACGGGTCATTAACGCACACAGGCCACATGTCAGATTATGTAGATACAGTACGGTGAACACACAGGCAATATTGTGAAATATTGATTAGGAGGTTTTAATAAACTATCCCTGATTTTAATTTTGAAAAACAGAATATTGTGTGTGTGTGTGTGTGTGTGTGTGTGTGTGTGTGTGTGTGTGTGAGAGAGAGGGAGAGAGAGAGAGAAATAAAGACAGAGAGAGAGAGAGAAAGAGAGACCAGCAGTCTGACCCAGTTCCATTAAAGCCCCATCATAAACAGGTACCATTTTACATCCATCACCCAAAAGCTCTGTGAAGTAGCCCACTTCCATCCCCATAACAGATACTCAGCAGGAGTTTATGGACTACAGCTGACTACTGACTGGACCTGGCAGAGGTCACTCCGAAGACCATGCAGGGTCAAAATACTGCTCAAGCATTTGTTTTTCCAACAGACAAACTACCACAGACTTACATTTCCACAACACTTAAAAGCACTTGACCCCTTTTCCATAACACTGCATTTCTAACATGTAACCAGTTCCTGTTGAGGTGGGTCAGAGTCAGCTTTGTTAGACCATGATCCAGGTGCCTTCAGGTTCCACTAATGGAACGGTCCATACTATCCTCTACCAGTACGTAAAAGTACAGGTTAAAGTCATTCAATCTATTCCATGGTGTGTTTCTACTGATTATCTTATAAGAAAAGAAAATATCCATTCATTTAGAATGATAAAAAACACACCACTTGTCACGACTTCCACCGAAGTTGTTCCCTCTCCTTGTTTGGGCAGCTTTTCTGCGTTCGACGTCACCGGCTTTCTAGACGCTTTCTAGACGTCTGTATTACACACCTGTTTCCCATCTCATAATTATGTTCCTTATTTAACCCTCTGGTTTCCCTTTCTGCTTTGTGTGTGATTGTCTTTCGTGTATTCCGGGGCGTTGGATTTTGTGTCCCGTTTTGTCCTGGTTTGGAACGGGATTTTGTGTCCTGTTTTGTCCTGGTTTGGAACGGGATTTTGTGTCCCGTTTTGTCCTGGTTTGGAACGGGATTTTTGTTACATGTTTGGATTGAGTAAATCAGTGTTTTTTTTACTCTTACCTGTGTCCTGCGCCTGACTCCTTCGCTATCTTCTAGATAGACTCTGACACCCCTCACATATGATACCTTATACCGGTGTCCTAGATCCTTGACAAATACCTCGGGCAAATACAGGATTTTCATTTTGTTTTTCCACACATGACTTATAGCACCAATCAGGTCCCCTAACTCTTCAGGATTCAATAAGTGAAAAACCCTGAAGGGAAGTAAGGTATCAACATACATGTTTCCTATTTCATCTAGAGTCCCACAGAAAGACTATGTGTAAGTGGCCATAGACTTCTTTATCTTTTTTTATCCGACACATTAAAAAAGACAATAAAATGAGGATACGTAGTAATATAGGCTGTTATAGGTCTGATAACCCCTGGCATCCCACCAGGCTGCTCTCATAGCCCCATGGTGCCGTATCTATCACATGAGAGGAAGCACTGATTGGGTTAGCAAGAGTCTATCTGACTATCTGCGGGCTTGCTGCTAATCAGCTCATTGACCCCCTGAAGACAGAGGTTATCAACAAACAGGTTTAGTTCAAGTAAAACCCGAGCCTGATCTGAGACCAGTTCAGCATGATTTAATCAAATGCACAGACTAGTTGATTATGAAACAGTGGGTTAGAGGCGGCTGGGGAGAGTATTACAGAGGACAATATACCGGGGAAAGTAGCTGTGCCGTTATCTAAAAGCACTGGGCAGTGGCATAACTACGGCATAACGTAAGAGGCCTACGCTGAAATGACAGCTGACAGCTTCCTGTGAGACAATACAGCAGGCATAGCTTCCGAAGTGAGCTAGACTCAGTTAGGCTTTGAACTGCAACCAGAAATGCTTGTGCGAGAGAAAGCTCAGAGCATCCCCAGGTGCTGCCGCGATACAGCAACAGAAATAGCACTCAGCCGCTCCCAACAAGCCCCAAATCAGTGGAGGAAACAGGATTTTTGTAAGCAGCCAAACCCACTTTGGTGTCCCAACAGGATGCCCAACAATCCCCCAACACATAGAGGCAGAGTGGCAAAACACAGAGTAGGGTGGAATTGCCCCGGAATGCAATACCCCACTCAGTTCCACAGAGCAGCGCAACGGGCTACAACGGGCTACTGTTCTCAGACTGAAACGCCACTGGGACCAATTAAAGCGCTGGCAAAGCAAACCTCCGCATCACAACCAGTTCAAAAGGCCCAGCAGAGGAAAGGAGAGGGTCTGGGTGTGGGGGTGCAGCACGGGTAGGGGGGCTGTTTTGGGAGGGAGATGTGTGTGTATTTGTGTGTTACTCTTTGTGTGTGCAGATGTTGAAAGATTTCAAAGGGTTGATAGGCGATCCGCCCCAGATTTACCTGAGCACTTCATTGGGGTTCCCAGCAATGGGCCCCTTCTTGTCCGTGGCCCCGTGGCACTCAGACTTCATCAGGGTGTGTGCCCCCCTGTCGAGCATCATGGTGGAGGTTGCCATGGCGATGACAGCCACCCCATCGCGCACGCGAGCCTCCAGGCCGTAGTCCCACTCGTCATACGACACAGAGATTAAACCTGCAGAGAGACAGAGAGAGAGAGACAGATGAGAAGGAGGGGGTGGATAGAGAGAGCAAGAGAGAGAGAGAAATGAGGGAAGAGGCAGAAACAGATAGATTGATGAGAATAGGAAGAAAGGGAGAGATCCATGACATACAGTCGACAGAGGAGACAGTAGGGAGATAGGAGGGAGATAGAGAAGGAGATAGGAGGGAGATAAGGAGGGAGATAGAGAGGGAGATAGAGAGGGAGATAGGAGGGAGATAGAGAGGGAGATAGGAGGGAGATAGAGAGGGAGATAGAGAGGGAGATAGGAGGGAGATAGAGAGAGAGAGGGAGATAGGAGGGAGATAGAGAGGGAGATAGAGAGGGAGATAGAGAGGGAGATAGAGAGGGAGATAGAGAGGGAGATAGAGAGGGAGAATAGAGGAAAAGCGGTTATGCACTCAAGAGGCTAAACACACTGTGAGGCGTGTGCCACACACCACTGACAGCCACACCTCTCCTCTCTTCTCAGTCAAACTGCATCCTCACGCCCTCTCCGGCCCACTTGACAGGGTCTGGCCAATCCATTACCAGGCAACTTGGACAGAAATAGACAGACATCATCCAACCTGTAGACCCACGGGGCTCTGGGATGACAGCTCAGTCTCTCCAGGACCATATCTAATGTCACACTCTGTTGACACTTTCTCAAGGCTTTTATAGTCACCCTGCAAAAATTATATTATAGAACTAGAGTGTGTGCATGCTAGTGGAAAGGGTTGGTTGGTAGCCAGTGGGAACTGTCCATCTCAGGACATGAGGAAAATCTCGCAACAACTTAAACAACCTCATCTCCCTTAGCGATGGGGGTAAACAGGAAGTGGGGGACAGTGGCGTTGACTTGGAGGTGTATGAGCACTTGTGCTCTGAGATCCAGACCCCTTGTCCTTCCATTTGAACTGCAGTAGTCCTCTACTCCCCGCCCCTCCTTCTCATTCTAACTGTTGATTGGAGGACCTTATTACAAAATCCCACCATTGGTGCCAGACAGCTCATCATTGTCTGTGATGTAAGATTAGGAGGGTCACATGCTAAATACGTTAGCAATATCTGTGTGTCACGAGAATTGTGTTTAAGTGAATTGAGAAAGAGAGAGGGATAGAGGAGGGGGAGGGATAGAGGAGGGGGGGAGGAGAGAGGGATAGAGGAGGGGAGGAAGAGAGAGATATAGAGGAGAGGGGGAGGAGGAGAGAGGGATAGGGGAGGAGGAGGAGAGAAGGATAGAGGAGGAGGAAGAGGAGGATAGAGGAGGAGAGAGAGAGAGAGAGAGAGAAAGAGAGAGAGAGAGAGAGATAGAGGAGGAGGAGGAGGAGAGAGAAGGATAGAGGAGGAGGAGGAGGAGAGAGAGAGGGATAGAGGAGGAGGAGACAGATGGATAGAGGAGGAGGAGGAGAGAGAGGGATAGGGGAGGAGGAGAGAGAGGGATAGAGGAGGAGGAGAGAGAAAAGGATAGAGGAGAAGGAGGAGGAGGAGAGAGGGATAGAGGAGCAGGAGGAGAAGAGAGGGATACAGGAGGAGAGAGAGAGGGATAGAGGAGGAGGAGAGAGAGAGGGATAGAGGAGGTGAGATACTGTAGCTCTCCAGAGTGCCACTTAAGGAACGCATCAGTGGAATTACCTATGAGGATTGGAGGCCATCAAACATGGCCGAAAAGTATTTAGTGTGCCCGTTAGCAAATTAGCATGTTAGCCTGCACCTTGGCTTCACACTGAACCATCGCAAACACCAGGCCTTAACTATATCGCGTACCACATTATTCTTACTTCCAATTAGTTATGCATTTAGTGAGAAAATTCACCTTCTGGAGGTTACTGTAAGGCCTATACTGTCAATTCATCAAACAGCGATAAACTGAAGTGTTGATTTTGACAGTTTGACACAAAACACCCTTAATTCATGCAGTATCTGCCATCTGTCACAGACTAATGTGCAGGACAAACCTTCTCAAGGGACAGTTAAAACCTGCAGAAAAACATGTTCATTACCTCGCCCACTCGACCATCACACATCATATGATTTACATCGCTAACATGGTAATATATAATTAAGGGCCATATCCATCAACGATTTACGATGATTTATCGTAAATCATGCAGAAATATTAATGTATGATTTTGCACCCAAAAATGTGCATTGCGTGCATGGATTTCAGATTAGGTTTTGATCAGTACCAGCTACATGGTCCCACATATTCCCAACTATAAATCAACATCAAAACAGCAACCAATCATAGACTTTAAATAGAGATAAATCACATAGAACTTATTCCAAACCAACCTGTCGGGAACTCGGCAGGGATCACTTCAGCGTCCCCAGCTACCAGCGAGGGGACGATCCAGGTGTAGCCGTAGCCCGTGATCCCTACGGAGTGGGCCACTTCGAAGATGGTGTTGGCCTCCTCCTTAGTGCAGTACAGCAGGATGACAGGGCTCTGCAGCTTCTTCAGCTGGTTCTGGATCTTAGAGTCTCCATCGTCCACTGACATGTCCAGCAGCAGAACCTCCTCCAGCTCCCAGCCCACAAAGCTGTTCTCTATGGTGCTCCGGATCTACAGGGTAGAGGGAGGGACGGAGGGACCAGGGAGGAAGAAGTAGGTGGGTGAGAGGTAGGGTCGGGTATGATAATATGTCATATTGAGTTATCACAAAAGGTGTTCAACGACATTGAGGAAGACAGAGGCGTGTGAGAGGGCTGAAGGGCCATTTGACAGGACCAATCTGATTTCTCTCAACGCAACAGTATTTAAATACCTACTGACACTTCCTGACAACATGAACAAGTTGAGATTAGCCGCCGGGCTTAGTAGTTGCCTTCCTATCACTATCCTAGAAGTTAAGACTATAAGTCCATGGTGACGTTACAGTCTGCTCATGGACTGCCTGGTGGCAGTATTCAAAGGAAGGAGGGAAAAAGAGAGAGCTACCCTGTCGTGAGGGCGTGTATCGGTGAGCTACCTTGGTGACAAAGTCCAGGTATCCGGGGTAGTATGTGGTGACGATGGAGAAGATGTACCAGTCGTACTCCTCCATGATGTTGAGCATGACCGAGGCCTGCTGCTCAATGGACGGGCCGAACTGGAAGAACATAGAGTTGTCATCCTGGGGAACAGAAGAGTGGAGGTCAGTAATGCTATGTTACATGTCCACATTGAATATTGAACTGGAGAGGAGGTGTCTAGACCACACTCTGCAGTTTTTTCCCCCCAATACTGTATGTGTGTGTGTGTGTGTGTGTGTGCGGGCTATGTTTCTGTGTGTGTCAGTGTGTGCGTCAGTGTGTAAAACCATGGCGTGTCTGTCAGCATGGCAGGGTATTGAAATCTCTTTGGCTCTTAGGAATCCGTGCTTCACTCAACATCAAAGCCTAACCTCTACAACCCAGGGGACGCACATGGGTTGATCCGTTACCTTGTTTCCACATGAATGAGATCAGACTAAACCACTGAAAAGGCACAGCAGAAAGGGGTGAATAAGTAGGCTGTGTGTGTTTGCCACTTTTATATGATATATCATACATGTACATAATAACTGTGAATAAGCACTATATTCCACAACAGTATATTCCACAGCAGTATATTCCACAACAGTATATTCTACACGTCTAAGTCAGTGTAAATGTCCACTGTACCCTCCTCTCCACTAGGCCATGATTGACCCTCTAGCCCTCCTCCATGTGTCCCTCTACACACTACCTTCATCCCACCTCATCCCCTTTTGCCACTTTCTTTCTCATGTCCCTCTCTCCTGTGATCTCTCTCTATCTCCTCTCCCGCTCCCTGTCCCATTTATTCCAGTGAAATTACTGCCGGGACACAGTTATAATTGAATTTCCAGCCCCCCTCCTCCACACGGTCCCCTGCAGCTCCCCTCCTCTCTTTCTAAGAGCAGTGTTAATGTACTGGCCCATGCAGTCATTCAGAGAGCCAGAGGTCCGCAGAATTTTCATTAGCAAAAAAAAAGAGGAGCAGAAAATAAAGAGAGAGAAAAAAGACCCAGATAAAGACTGGCTTCATTTACAGCAACAATAATTAAGGTCAGTCTGAATTATCACCTCCCTGAGCGCTGGGGTATCGATTAGCACACATTAAAATGCCTGAGGAGGGAGTGTGTCTCTCTCTGTCCCAAGCAGCCACTGCAGTCTACTGTACTGGACCGTAAGACAGAGGCTAAATAATAGGGGGAGAGAGGGAACAACACTGAGGGATAAAGGGAGACAGAGACAGAGAGAGTACGCTGGGTGAGGAACGAAGAGGGTAAAAGAGAGAGGAATCGACAGACAAGAGGGAGGGAGAGGAATTAGTCAGAGAGAGCAATGGAATCCTGAGAGAAGGTGAGTATGGAGGGAGGGGGGAGGGAGGGGGTCTATGGTAACAATGAGGGGAGCAGGTGAGTATGGGAGGGAGGGGGAGGGATGGGTATGGAGGGGGTCTATGGTAACAATGAGGGGGGGAGCAGGTGAGGGAGGGGGTCTATGGTAACAATGGAGGTGAGTATGGAGGGAGGGGGAGGGGGGGGGGGGGGGTCTATGGTAAGGGAGGGGGGTCAATGGTAACAATGAGGGGAGCAGGTGAGTATGGAGGGAGGGGGAGGGAGCGGGTGAGTATGGGGGGTGAGTATGGAGGGAGGGGAGGGAGGGGGGTAACAATGATGGGGGAGCAGGTGAGTATGGAGGGAGCAGGTGGGGAGGGAGGGGGGGGTCTATGGTAACAATGAGGGGAGCAGGTGAGTATGGAGGGAGGGGAGGGAGGGGGTCTATGGTAACAATGAGGGGGAGGAGTATGGAGGGAGGGGATGGAGGGAGGGGGTCTATGGTAACAATGAGGGGAGCGGGTGAGTATGGAGGGAGGGGGAGGGAGGGGGGTCTATGGTAACAATGATGGAGGGAGCAGGTGAGGGGAGTATGGAGGGATGGGGGAGGGATGGGGAGGGGGTCTATGGTAACAATGAGGGGAGCAGGTGAGTATGGAGGGAGGGGGGGGAGGGGAGGGGGTCTATGGTAACAATGATGGGGGAGCGGGTGAGTATGGAGGGAGGGGGGGGAAGGAGGGGGGGTCTATGGTAACAATGAGGGGAGCAGGTGAGTATGGAGGGAGGGGGTCTATGGTAACAATGAGGGGAGCAGGTGAGTATGGAGGGAGGGGGAGGGAGGGGGTCTATGGTAACAATGAAGGGAGCGGGTGAGTATGGAGGGATGGTAACAATGGGGGAGGGAGTATGGAGGGAGGGGGTCTATGGTAACAATGAGGGAGCGGGTGAGTATGGAGGGGGGTCTATGGTAACAATGAGGGGAGGGAGCGGGTGAGTATGGAGGGAGTATGGGGGAGGGGGTCTATGGGAGGGGGGTCTATGGTAACAATGAGGGGGGGGAGCAGGTGAGTATGGAGGGAGGGGGTCTATGGTAACAATGAGGGGAGCAGGTGAGTATGGAGGGAGGGGGAGGGAGGGGGGTCTATGGTAACAATGAAGGGAGCGGGTGGCTGGTGGGCTGTGACCTGGTACAGACTGCAGAGTGAGTGAACAGCAGTGGGCCAGGGAGTCAGGGCAGCGCCAGCCACAGCTGCTAACCCACAGCCGATTGGTGCTGTCAGAGACAGACAGGATGCACATGTATGTCCTCCTCTCAGCAGCACCCAGAAGCCCTGACAGTAGTGGGGGGGGTAACCGATTCAGTTACATATCGCTATATTATTTCTTGACAATATTATATTGATACTTTGACTCCAAGTATCAATTTGTAAAAGTAGGAAATATATATATTTTTTTCTAGGTAGCGTTAGCGTTACCTGCGCCAAAACTCTGGTATTGTTCATCCTGTAGCTTGTTCTCCATCTTCTATTTAAACAGTGAGCCACCATGTCTTCAGCACTTTTATTTCCCTGACTGATCACAACTCATTTTCTCATGATCTCTCTCTCTCTGCAGCAATAAAATTGCAGGATGGGATCACAATACATATAGAATCATGGGAATCGCAATACATATCATTTCGGCACCTAACATCGTGAGGTCCCTGGCTATTACCAGCCCTACCTGACAGAGCAGGAGATAGTTCCTCTCTCTGCCTGGCTGCCTGCCCCACAGCTGTCCAATGAGAGAGCTCACACACTCACCAAGCAGCCATTTGACTTGGAGGGAGAGAGTCAATAACTCAGGTATTTCAATTACACACGCAGGGACACACCAATGCCTACAAAGAAATGGAGCTTCTCCCAGCCCTGCCTCTGAATACGTGCATACAGGCACAACCTGTATGCAAGAGGCAAAAATACACAGGGATACATTCATGCACTATATGCACAGCGTAAGGAGTACAGTATGTTATGTACACTGACTGCACACAAACAGATCTGGGACAAAGTTACCTACAGTACAGCATATACAGTATAGCATATACATACAGTCCACGCCACCCCAACCCACACAAGTATTTAATGTACATTGTGTTCCGTATGTGGGTGTGCTCTGCATTACTGCAAGCCTGTAAGAGTACCTGGTCTCCATGCCTCAGCAACAATATAGATTTTTTTGCCGTTCTGAAAAATGTTCAAGTGTATTTGCTGTTTTTCTACTTGTGTGAGTGCGCTGTCTGCTCCAAGGTTTTGACATATTTCTATCCTGCCTATAAGGGGTTCTTTGAACATGAGCGAGGGGGGTTGCTATTGACTGCTGCTCTGCACTGCCTGATGGGTAGAGATGCCAGAGCGAGGCAGGAGAGCAAGATGGAGAGAAAGAGAGGAGAGCAAGAGGGTGAGAGAAAAAGCAAGCAGGAGAGAGAGAGCGAGAGAGAGAGAGAAAGAGAGAGAGGGGGGGGCAGGAGAGAGAGAGAACAGCTGGGTCTTGCTAGAAGACTAGCTTGTTTAAAATCTACAGTGCAGGATACATACACAACACAATGCATGAAGTACATAATAGCTAACAGAATTGTCCAATCAAACACGCTGATATGAATACAAATAATGCATGCACTCAGAATACATCATCAAAATGAATTTAAAAAAATGTCATGAACATGTTCACTCACTTGTGTCTCATTCGGTCCCTCTCTCTCTGTCTCTCTCCAGCTCTCTCTGTCTCTCTCTCTCTCTCTCTCTCTCTCTCTCTCTCTCTCTCTCTCTCTGTCTCTCTCCAGCTCTCTCACTC